>NC_056744.1:1178571056-1178636056 GCF_019279795.1 Protopterus annectens | reverse complement strand
AAAAGAGGCTTAGGCCACACAATGAGCATATGCTAGACATGCAAGGACAAAGGAATTCAAAGCTGGAGACTTAGAGAAAGTTTTAGTCTCGCCTACAGAAAATAAGACGTTATGTACTCACCATAACGTTCCATCTGAGTAGGTATCTTCATTTGTCTGCAACCTGTGGGATACGGATCCGATCTCGGATCCGAGCCGGCAACTTCTATCTTAGCATAGATCCGAGCTCCTAGCTCCTCCCCCTTACCCATAATCCCCTGCCCGCCCTAACTGACCTCAGATCAAGTTTGACCCATAGCACAACAGATAAAAGGTGTCCCAATGGGAACATATGCTAATAACACAAGAACGATCATATCGGTGAGGGGGAAGGAGGGGGGATGGTTGCAGACAAATGAAGATACCTACTCAGATGGAACGTTATGGTGAGTACATAACTTCTTAATCTGAAGTAGGAACTTCATTTGTCAGCAACCTGTGGGACAGAGTCCCCAGCTACCTAAGTCTTGGGTGGTCTTCATAGAAGGATATTCCGGAGCACCGCAGAGCCAAAGGACGCTCTACCTCGGGAAACAACATCTATTTTATAATGGCTGATAAAGGTGTGAGATGAAGCCCAAGTGGCTGCGGAACAAATGTCATCCAGTGGAACCCTAGCTTGAAAGGCCGCAGAAGTGGCAACGGCCCTAGTAGAATGAGCATGGACTCCTTGAGGTGCAGGCCTCCCGAGCTCTGATATGCTAAAGAATACAACTCGAGATCCATCGAGAGAGAAACTTTAGAAACTGATTTTCCGAAATTACTTTTGGCAAAGGAGATAAACAACTGATCGGATTGCCTATGATCAGCAGTTCTATGGATATAAAAATGTAGTTGTCTGTGTACGTCCAAGGAATGTAGCTTGTACTCTCCTTTGTTATGAAAGTTGGGGAAAAACACTGGGAGATTGATGGATTGATTGATGTTCACTTCTGAAGATACCTTAGGTAGAAAGGACGGATTGATTCTGAGGTAAACCCTATCCGGGTGAAAAACCAGATATGGTGGTTTGACACAAAGGGCTTGCAATTCCGATACCCTTTTGGCTGAAGTTATGGCCACCAAAAAGGCTGTCTTCCAAGAGAGAAATTTGAGATCAACCGTGGCCGCCGGTTCGAACGGGGGACCAGTCAAGGCCTGCAAGACTAAGGATAAATCCCATGGAGGTACCACCTCTTTAACTGGAGGCCTAAGGAGGAAGGTACCCTTGAGGAAGGTCTTACACAGTTTGGAAGTGATAAGAGGGCCAGACTCTTGCCCCACATGGTAGTATGAGATTGCTGCCAGTTGTACCTTGACTGTGGAAGAACTAGCCCCCTGGTGAAAGAGAGAGGTTAGAAAATCTAGAATCGATGATATCGGGGCTGTAAAAGGATCTAAACGACGGTGTTCTGCCCAAATGGTGAAGCATTTCCACTTACTCCGATAAACCTTCCTGGTGGAAGGCTTGTGAGCTGCTACAAGAATGGCTTTGACTGGTGATGAGATCCAGGGAGTCCTTATGAGGAGTGGAACTGTAGCAACCAAACCGTCAGCTTGAGGTTGACCAGGTTCGGAGTCGGAAGACCGAGAGGATGAGAGATGAGATCCGGAATGGGATCCAGAATCCATGGTGGATACACTAGGTGAGACCATAGGTAAGGGAACCACGTCTGACGAGGCCAGAATGGGGCAATGAGGATCATTTTGCTCCCCAGCTGCCTGGCTTTCTGTAATAATTTCAACATCGGGGAAGAGGAGGGTAAGCATAAAGCAGACCGGGAGGCCAAGCATGAACTAGAGAGTCTCTCGGGGACTCCCCCGGTGGGGGGATCAGAGCGAAGTAATTGTTGCATTTCGTGTTTGAAGGAGAGGCAAAAAGATTGCAACAAGGTCGTTCCCATCGGGCAAATACTTGCTCTGCGACTCGGTGGTTGAGAGACCATTCGTAAGGAGTCAGGATAGTACGACTGAGCCCGTCTGCTAGAATGTTGGGCTGTCCCAGAATATGCGTTGCTATGAGAAAGCAGTTGGTGGAAATCGCCCATTCCCACACTCTCATGGCCTCGCGGCAAAGGGGGTAAGACCTGGTTCCCCCCTGTTTGTTGATGTACCAGACTACCGACATGTTGTCTGTCTGTACCGCAATTGTCCCTACCGGAAGAGAGTTGTGTAGTGCCTGCAACGTCAAAAGCACCGCTCTCATCTCTAGGACGTTGATATGCAAAGAGGTCTCTACGTCGTTCCATGTGCCTTGGAGTGTCCTGCCTGAAAAATGCCCCCCCACCCCAGGCGAGAAGCGTCCGTGGTCACTGTGTCGACTGGCGGAGGTAGTGAGAAGGGACGTCCCGTGTGGAGGTTGGGAGACTGGAGCCACCACAGGAGCGATTTTCTGCAAACCTTGCTTAAGGAAATGGGGTGAGACAGAGGGTTGCAAGACAGGGACCATTGTACCTGGAGGGTCCACTGTAGAACCCTCATGTTCAACCGGGCCAATGGCAGCAGAGGGATTGCAGCCGCCATAGATCCTAGGGCCCTCAGAATCAATTCCGCCGAAGGAGTTTGCAGTTGAAGAATGGCCCGCACGTGCAACATCAGGTTCCGAAGCCGATCTGGAGTCAAGAACGCAAGCATCTGTCTGGAATCCAGTCCTGCCCCTATAAAATCCAGCATCTGTGTAGGGATGAGAGAGGATTTGGTCATGTTGATGGTTAATCCTAATAGTGGAGCCAGACTGAGAAAATAGTCCCTGCATGAACAAAGTAGATGCCTTGTTGGGGCTGTGAGGAGCCAGTCGTGCAGGTATGGAAAGACCTGAATTCCCTGGAGTCTCAGGTGGGCCGCTACTACCGCTAGGAGCTTGGTGAACACCCTGGGGGCTGAGGTGAGACCGAAGGGGAGGACCCTGAATTGAAAGTGACTGGCTCCCAGCCGGAAGTGGAGGAACCTCCTGGAACGCCTGTCCACTAGAACGTGATAGTACGCATCCTTGAGGTCTATAGAGCACATCCAGTCGTCCTCCCGCAATAAGGGGAGGACGGATTGCAACGTGACCATTCGGAACTTTTCTTTGGGTACCGCCAGGTTTAGGAGAGAGAGGTCGGATGGACCTCAAGTCCCCGTCTTTTGGCACCAGAAAGAACCTGGAGTAAAACCCTGATCCGACTTGATCTGGGGACGGGCTGGATGGCTCTTTTGTAGAAGCTGCTGAATTTCTGCAGCGCCGCTTTTGACTGGGTGGGACGTCGGGAAGGCTTCTGATTCTGGGGTTGACTATGAAGGGAATTTGGTAACCTCTGAATATAATACGAAGCACCCAGCGATCTGTTGTTATGGACTCCCATTTTGCCAGGTGCTTGACGCCCCGACTGCCTCCAGAGTGGAGCATTCGGGAAACCCCTCAGGAGTTCTGCGTGGGCCTCTCAGAGAAAGGTTCTCTGGACCCAAAATTCCTAGGACCCCCTCTGCCTCTAGGGCGGCGTCCTCCCTGTCCTCCTCTGCCACGAGAGGAATGGTTGTCCTGAGCAGACTGAGATTGATGCAATTTTCGGAACCACATCTTCTTCTGACTCTTTTGGTTCTTGGAAAAGGACCTCTGGGGCGCAGAGAAGCGGACTCCGACGGCAGACAAGGTCTTCCCGTCTTTCTCGCTCTGGACAAGAGTGTCGCGAATGGTTTTGCCGAACAGTGCAGAACCATCAAAAGGGGCATTCGCGAATGACGCCTTAAAGGGTTCCGAGAAGTCACAGTGACGGAGCCAGGCCTGTCTCCTCATGACAAGCCCGACTCCGCCTGCTCTAGCGGCTCCCTCTGTAGCATGAGACAATAGCCGCATAGAGGTATTAGAGATAGAGCGGAGGGTGGCCATTCGGGAAGAGTACAGATCCTTGTCCCCTCCGACATGGACCCCGGGGGGGGAAGCAGCGTATTCCTTAATTAGATCCCGCTGCATCTGAATAACGTGTGCCATGTAGTTCAAGGCCCTCATAGAGAAGGTCGCTGAACTGAAGGCCCGCTTCCCAAGACGGTCCATCTCACAAGACTCCTTGCTCGCAGGATGAACCGTGGGGCTCTCCTGAGCCAACTCTTTCTTGGTGGCTGCAGCCACCAACATGGCATCCACAGGGGGACCTCTGCTCCAATGTGATCTCTCTGCAGGGGGGCTCAAAATTTTGTCTGGACACTTGGGGATCAGCTCTACGGTGTCCGGTTCCTTCCAAGCCCTAGAGGATATGAGATCCACCAGGGGGTCGGGTGGAGGGGACACCAAAGAGGTAGATGGTCCTGCCTCAAATGCCTCAAGGAATACGGACTCGTCAGAGGAATCCTTGGGGGCAGACCACCCACCCCTGATTTTGAGCATTTCCATGATGTCTCCAAAGGAGACATCCTCGGGGGGTGATCTAGGGGAGCCTTCCCCTTCATCCAAGTCCGTATCTTTGGTGAGACTCTCAGGGGAGTCCATGAGCCTCCTTTTGCACTTTGTCTTGTGAGGAATCTCCTCGGGGGGGCTGTCCGAGGAGTCCTCACGGGCTGTATCCTGTTCCACTGGAACTCCTAAAGGCGCTGAGGCAGGCTGCCCCGAGGGCCGGATGAGGGGAGCCAGGACCAGATGAGAAGGAGTGTGGGAGGGAGCCGAAGCCAGGACCGGAGGCCTGGAAGCACTCGACAGTGTCCTCTCCACCGCAGCGAAAGCCGAGGGGGAGCCGCTCTCTGACGGATCCGAGATCTGACTCCCACTCTGATCAGAAGCGGGGATCGGACCCGGCGCCGAGAACGTCGGATCCGAAGGACCAGTGTGCTCCGACCGGGACGGAGCC
Organism: Protopterus annectens; assembly: GCF_019279795.1. Lineage (NCBI taxonomy): Eukaryota > Metazoa > Chordata > Ceratodontiformes > Protopteridae > Protopterus > Protopterus annectens. The sequence goes on along the minus strand of NC_056744.1, from coordinate 1,178,631,218 downwards.
GAAAGCACACCGAATCCCTCGGATCCGAAGCTCGGCCCACGGCTCCGAGAGGTCGGATCCAACAAACTCGAGGGAACAGTCGGAGCCGATGTGCCCAGCACGGTCGGCTCCGACCTACCCCCGGATCCAACGTGGCTTGGCTCCGAGCCCGGAATGCGGGTCGGAGAAGGAGCTATAGGAGCGAAAAAAGGGGTCGAGCTCCCCCCCAGAGGGGGGGGAGGCAAGAGCACTCCCATCTGCATCTGGGCCTGGATGAATCTCCTCATCATCCGGTCCATGTCCGCATCAGACATGCTAAAAGTGGACCTCGACGAGGCCACCGAGGCAGACCTGGAGTGTTGCCTCGATGACCTCGATGGGGACCGGATCACCTCCTCCTCGGGTCCCGGGGAGAAACAAGGGGATCGGATCCGAGGAGGAGGAGATCGAGAAGACTTGGACGGGGAAGCCCTCTTGGCGGGCGGGGCCGATGAGGAGGTTGAGTCCCGGTCGGAGGAAGGGAGGGAGGAGTGACCTCTACCGGGGGGTAGCGGGCACCGAAGTACCGGAGGCCGAAGCAGAGTCTGGGGTAGAAGGCCCGCCAGAACTAGCTTCTACCTTCGATCCTTGAGTGCCCTGGGGCTGAACGCCGCGCAAATCGAGCAACCCGAAGAGAGGTGTTCAACCCCAAGGCACCTAACGCACCGAGTGTGGCCATCAGCCGGTGAAAGCTTGTGACCACACTCGGTGCATTTCGAAAAAATTGCTTTAGGGGCCTCCGACATACTGTAGAAAAGCACACTCACTAGGCCCCTAACGCTCAGTCACACACACACGCTACGACCAGCGGGGGTGGGAGAAATATTTTTAAATTAAATCAAAATTATATAAGATATAAAAAAAAGTAAGGGTAAACCTACCACACACACAATCAGTCACTCAGAAAGAAGAAATAAAAAACTTTTTCTCTCACAAAAACGCCAAGAGCTCTGAACCTAGCTGTTGCTTGAAGAGCGGCAAACTAGATCTGAGGTCATTTAGGGCGGGCAGGGGATTGTGGGTAAGGGGGAGGAGCTAGGAGCTCGGATCTATGCTATGATAGAAGTTGCCGGCTCGGATCCGAGATCGGATCCGTATCCCACAGGTTGCTGACAAATGAAGTTCCTACTTCAGATCAGATGTTTGGATGGGTGTCAGGGTTCACTTGAAACAGCAGAAAAATTAAATGATAATTACCACCAAGAACAGGTATGGTATGACAAAAATAAAAAAAAATATCTGGCTGTGTGACTGGCAAGGGGATTGTTAGGTTCCAGAAAGAAAAACTTGCAGCTGTGAGAAACTGACCTTTTTCTAGCACTGAGTCACATGAGGACATTCTTGGGGTTAACTGTGTACCATCAACAATTTGTACCCCATTTTACTTCAACAGAGCACCCCCTTACAGGTTTAATAAAAGGAAAGCCATTCCTTAACATGAAGTTGACACTAGAGGCAGACAATGCTTTAAACAGCTGGAAGGAATACTATGTTCAGAGCAAGGCTTAGACTCTTAAGATATGAGCAAGTCTTTTCTAGTGTATACCAATGTATCAGCGGTAAGCCCAGTGGCAGTATTTATTGCAGCCCTTTGAAGGAGAAGAACATCACATATGTTTTTACAGTTGTAAAATGAGTACAACAGAAAACAGGTATTCCATAATGCTTGGCAATCAAGTGGGCAATATTTCTGTTATAGTACTTAGACATGATACAGAGCATGCCCCAATGCTTGTTTGAACTGGCAACAAGATGGGAAAATTATGTAGATGAGCACCTTCCTTATAGCCTTTTAAGTTCAAGGTGAAACACAGAATTTGGTCTGACTTGGGTGACTGTGTGCTTGGAAAATGATTCTGGGTACTGTGCTTCAATAAGAAGAATCACTGAGTATTATAGCTAAGGAAACCTTGACAGATTCCTACATAAGAATCAAAAGCGAGAAGACAACTTACTTGGAAGCACCTATCTACTGTGGACACTATTACTTGTCTAAGAAGGGAATTAATGAACTTTAAATGAGAGAATGTGTCCCTTTATTTATGAGACTCTCAGACTTTGAAAAAAGTGCAGTTGGTGTACGAACTTACCATAAAGAGTAAGATGTCGTACTGGTCACTGTTGTAATATTCAAAACTATTGGGCTATCTCGCCAAATAACTTGGCTGTTTGGAAAAGGTACCAAAGCCAAAACCTTCCACAGAGCTGTAAGTCTAACTTATGACCTAAGCCTGTAGGTGTAAGAATATATAAACAGACATATGAACATAAATCCTCAGACTACCTCCTAGCCAGTAAGCCTGAAGTGGCCTGAGAGACAAAATAAACTGATCAGTTACGAGGGAAGTGGCAGAAAGACAGTGACCCCCCCCTAAGTACATGAAGAAAAAGGAAAGAAGGAAGAACCAGAGGAGGAAGGGAGGGAGGGAACGAATACTGCAACATTAATCAGTAGGACATCTGCTGCATCTACTGTTGCAGTAAGTAGTTACACAACTGTACTATGTCCTTCCAGAGATCACTGTACTGTATTCCAAACTACTGGGTGATTCCCAAAGCTTAAGAGTTGTGAAGGGTGAACTGCTATAATGGAGCTAAAGAAAATTCTGGGAGAAATAATCAGCTTTCAGCAAGGAATATTACTTATGGGGGACTGGAATTTGATTTGCATCAGTGAAGATGTATCTGGGGGCTCAGAAGGAAAATATAACAACGGAGGGTAGATTTTTAAAGAAATTTATGAAAATATTTGGCATGGAGGATGTGAATTCAGTATTAGGAGTTCGGAGTGAATTTACATATTATTCCCCAAGATAGAAAAACTGGGTTAGGCTAGACAGAATTTACATTTCACAAGAACATGTGCATTTAATTCAAGGTCTTGATATGAACCCAATAACTATGTCAGAGCATGCACCAGTAATAAATAAAATAAAAACACAGGGTAATGAAATGAAAGTGAGACAATGGCGCTTTCCCACCTATCTGTTGAACATAGATGAATTTAAGGAATAGGTAGTGGAAATTATTCAGGAGCTACTACAGAAGATAGAAATTTCTTCTGAAAATACAGTAGAGAGTGGGATAAAATTAAAGTGGAGTTTAAAAATAGGGCAGAAATAAAAGAAAAGGAGATATGGTTAAGAAGTAACAAAAATTATTTAAATGGACTGACAAATGTTAAAGCATTGCAAACTAGGGGGGATTTCCCAGAACAAGAAGAGGAAGAACTGCAGAATGCTAAACAAGCAAATAAGGGATTACCTCAATAATATGCATGAGATTGCTGTTAAGTAACTGTTTTTTTGATAATAACTGTAGAGCAGAAAAACTTTTAGCAAAACAACTCAGACAGCAGACAGTAGAAAGGGCTGTCACCAAGCTTAGGGAATCTATAACAAGGAAGATAACAAGGGATCCTGAAGTATTAGAAATATTTCGGAAATTCTATGAAAGTCTGTATAAAGCACAGACGTGGAAATCAATAAAAGGTACAAATGGAAATGTTTATGAAACAATTAAACATGCCAAGGTTAGAGGTAGAGGAGGCCCAATTACTAACAGTTAGGAAAGGGAGAGATGAGATAAAAATGGTGATGTATAACCAATCTACAGGAAAGTCTCCAGGAATAGATGGCACTCCTTTGGAAGTTGGGAAGCTAGGAAGGAAAATACCGATAAAGATATGGAAGGTTTTGTTTAACAGTCTTTTAAGAAGAGGAGACGTACCAACATCCTGGAAGAAATCAGTGGTAGCTGCAAAATCTAAAGTGGGTAAAGATCCATCAGATCTAGTTTCATACAGGCTCATTTCAAGACTAAACCATGATTATAAAGTGTTTATGTCTATAATGGCTAAAGGAATGGGAAAAGTGAAGCCAAAATTGACAGATATGGATCAGTGTGGTTTTGTGGTGGGGAAGCGACATTTGACAGCACTAACAGAACATTGATGATCCAGAGGGAAGCAGACTGTAAGAAAATACCACTGTTGTTGGTGGGTCTTGATGCAGAGAAAGTATTTGACAGAGTAAGCAGGGACTTTATAAGCAGAGCAATGGAAGCATTCCATTCCCTGATAAAATTATAAGGTTGTTTAGGAGGACATATGAGGGATCGAAGGTGAAGTGGGTGGGGTCTTCTCTCATAATTTCTGCTTGAGCAGGGGAACCAGACAGGGGTGTCCTCTCTCCCTTTTGTTATTTGCATTATATTTATAAAACACTGCCAAAGAAAATAAAGGACTCAGAAATTCAAGGATATAATTGGTATGGCATTCAAGAAAAGCTGATTCTATTTGCAGATGAAATTATTTTATACCTGACAAAACCAGAAAGGGACATTACATTGTCGTGGAACATTTTGAAACAGTTTCAAATATTTTGGGGGTAGAAGCTAAAACAAAGGCAACAGTGGTAAATGATGTACCCACAAACAGGAATTGGTTTAGCAATATCCATATTTATGGGGACATGATAAAAGGAAACATTTAGGAGTATGGATTAAAATGATTCTGGTGTGGCAGCTAATGATATGTGCGATGAGACTAAAAGATAATACAAAAACTGAGAAAATGGAGGCTCTGTTATATGGATATAGATAGTAAGATATAAGCAGTTAAAATGTTTTAGTCCCTTTAGCTTTATACACAGCCCAGGCATATTTTTATCAACCAGAGGAGAAGTTGTGGATAGCAATTAATAAAGAGCTGAAGGATTTTATCTGGGAGAGGAAGACGGCAAGATTCAGGTGAGATGTGACAATTTAATAAAGATGTTTTTATTTAAAAAAAAAAAAAAAACAGAATTGTTGTGGAAGGTGGCTGTAAGGAAGACAGAAGAATTGTCTATTAATCCAGAGAGGTCTTTTCTGGTGAAAGCGGTTCTGGATTTGGAAAAGGCATCCACTCTATAATGTTTGGTGAACATTTGCAAAGAAGGGCAAGTTGCTGCCTCCGCAATTGCTCCAAAGTCACTCTCTTTGTGAAAGGCTTGAGATGAAACCACTGCTCTAGTACAATGAGCTTTTGCCGGAGAGAGTAAGGATTTGCCATGTTGTGTGCAACAGAAAGAAATGGATTTACTTTAGCAATAGTTTGCTTTGAAATTGGGTTTCCTAACTTGGAATCATGGAGAGAGAGAGATAGTTGGTCCTATTTGTGAATATTCTTAATTTATCCTGGTAGAATCTGAGATGTCTATGATATCAAGAGAATACAGAATCCTTTATCCCTTATTCAGTGGATTAGGGAAGAGAGTGGGAAGATTTATGGCCTGATTGAGAGACAGTTGATTTAATAATTTAGGCATGAAGGAGGGAACTGGCCCTTAAAGATACTCTATTTTATGAAAAACAAAGAAGGAATGGGTTGGCATAAGGGCCTGCAGCTTGCAGACTTACTGTATCTGGCAGAGGTGAGAACTACCACAACTATAGTTTTCCATGTACAGATTTGAGAGAAGTAGATGCTACGGGTACAAAAGGAGAGACATTTGTTTTTTATTTTCTGCACAAAGTTGCGGTCCCAAGCAGAAGGGATAGCTTTTATTGGAGGTTTCAGGTGGAGTACACCTTTTAAGAAATATTTTACCTCTAGTCTGGTCAGAAGTAAAGGATCTAGAGATAGGCACACAGATATGGCTGAAATGTGTGCCTTATACAGATATAGCTGAAATGTGTGCTTTAACAGATGACTAGGCTAGCCCAGACTGCAACAGCTCACACAAATAAGAGGGTGGGTGTTAGCCTGTACTAGGTCATGATTTTTCGTCCGATTCCATATATATTAAATCTTTTCCATTATGCTATGCAAGATTTTCTGGTAGTAGGTTTTCTTGCCTTCTGGAGAACATCCTCAGAAAACTAGTGCAGAAAGGGGATCAGAATACTATCTTCCATAATGTCAGGTTGAGGGATGAGAAACTGGAATGAAGCAGTGAGCGATTCTGCTGTGTGAGCAAGTCCATTATGGAGGGAAGCTTCTGGTGATGGCCCTTGGCTAGGTGGTAGAGAACAGGGAACCAGTGCTGTCTTGGCCATTAGGGAGTCACCAATAAGATATTTGGGTATTCTCTCAGGATCTCTAATAAGACCTTGGAAAGAAAAGGAGGTGGAGGGAAGGCATATAAAAATCTCCCTTTCTAAAGAAAAGACATTGTGTTTATTTTCCAAGATTAAAGACAACAGGTCTTGGTGCAAAGGAGTCTGAAGAGATACTGTGCATACTGCTGATTCTAAAACTTCTGCAGGTATGTCTAAGTATGACTGGGCAGTCATGTTATCAGGCCCAGGCCTTTTAAACTTTTTCTCCTGAATGGGGTGGACATCAGGGTTAGAACGGTCCACCATCACTGTAAGGCTCTTAAGGTGCTGAGTTTCCAAGTAGGAACTGAGAGAAGAAAGTCATGTTCTCAAGGTCTTTGGAACAAAGAACTGACATACTGTACAATTTTTGCATTTTTACATGATAAAAATAGTAACAACTATGAGAAGAAAGCTGTGTAACTCAATGGGTTTATAGTGAGCTAATATTTTTTTTTTAACTGGGTTATGAAATCATAACATCCAGGGAAGGCAGTGAAGACAAGAATATCACAGTAGAATACTAAATGAAAGGAATGGCATTGGTAAATGGATTCAAGGACTAGCCAGCTTCCATGGAAAAGTAATTAGCACTCAGTCAACTCTGTAATGCTTATACAATTCCAGAACTGTTTCTGTGAATAAGATAAAAAAAATAAGTTTCTATTAATCTTACAAACAGGCTGGGATCCAGCCCAAGGATCAGCAGCTCAGTTCACCCTCTTCTGGTTGTTAAAGGACACCCAATCCAGAAAGCTAATTTCTCTCTCAAGTACAGCCTGGGGAAACAAGAACATTCCTGTTAGAAGCAAGCTATCTTGTTGTAGCTGCCCTTTACAGATTCACTTTCAAAACAGGAACAATTCTTGCTAAGTGAAGGTTTTATGTTCTTGCTCATGTTTCACATTCCAATGTCCAGCTTTTTTCTGAAAGCCTGAGGAAAGTATTGGTTCAAATTCATATTTTCTTTTCATAACAAAACTACCATTATAAACATGGAGACATACCTCTCAACTGTACAGAATTCTTCGGAATTTCACGGTTTTGAGGTTAAAATAACGGGGTGCCACGAATTTCTCAGTGGCCCCTTGAAATTAAGATTTTTTTTTATTTACAATTTTTAGTTAATGCCAGGTGGCCAGACCTGCCATTGGCGTTCTTCCACACCACATACACATTCACACCAATGGTGGAGGAAATTGGACTACCAAAGCGAAAACAGGTAGGGCATGCAGATTCCAAACAGAAGGCTCCTCTGTCAAAAATAGAACTGGGGAATCGTTTACTATAAAGTGACAACGCTATCCACTATGCCACTGTGCCACATCCTTTGATGGAAGCCATACACTAAATCAAAAACAGAAACATCCCTCATTGATATAGTGGATCAATGCATATGATAAGAGTGCTGCGAGCTGTCTTCTGCTCAGAATGCAACCAGTTCTGATCAGGAAGCAATGTGTAATTTTCTTTAATGGCATAAAACAACTCTTGTTAAAATAAATAAATAAATACAAATACCACCAAGGAATTGAATGCATCAAAATAGTGCACAAAATACTTCTGATAAAGGGACAATCTCAGAGTTTGAAATTCGGGACAAAATGAAACTTGTCCAGAGACCTCCCGCTTGTTCCATCCACTCTACCTCGCATGCAGCCCTGTTTTCATCCCTGTTAGTGAACTCAATAAACAGTATTCAGTTCTGGTCCCAACTTTCAGTCCCGATCACTTCATGAGAAGCAAACATGATATGAGGATTATTTGCTCCTTGCGTTTTAAGCAGGAGTCCATCCAGCAAAACAACTCTTACTGTTTTATTTATTTATGTTCCATTTAACTCCCATCAGACAAGTCCTAAGACTAAGTCAAAACCATGTATTTTAATTGTTCAGCTGTCTTTTTTTTACGTTATTCTGCATATCATAACAGCCAGTAGTACAGCCAAAAAAGTATATAGCTGAAGGAGTTCATACTAAGTCTGAGATTGGTGTATCTTTGTGTATTGTTCTTACTCTAGAGTATAATAATCTCAGAATTATTATGTATGGCAGCTTTCTCCAAAGCCCCATTGTAACAGTAAATTTTGGACTTCACTGATTGAAATAAATCGCTTGTCTGTGGATGGGGTTGGAATGCAGAAATGTTTTACTTCAACTCTCATTCAAAATAGACCTAAAAATACATAAAGAGGAATTGCAGTTTCAGCGATGGTTTGCATGTTCACATGTGCTTGTGAAGATTCTTGTGGGTGTGCGGATATGCTTATTCAGATGCTTGCCGATATGTGGCTGTGCGTGCATGCAAGTGAATGTGTGTGTGGGCGTACATATGTCCATGCATGTGAATGTACATGCGGATGTGTTGATGTGTGTGTATGTCAGTGTGCCTGCAGGTGTGAGGATATGCATGTTTGTAAGTGTCTGTGTATGCAAATATGCATGGGAAAGAGAAAGGAGGGGGACTAAGTGGGTGCATGTGTGGGGAAAGGAACAGAAGGGCATTCTAAAACTGTTTTTTCTAGCTTACTTCAGTTATTTGCTAAGCAGTTTTGGACAAGATTAACATGATTATAAGAGAATAAATGAACTGACCTGCACTACATTACATCTAGCAGTTAGTGCAGTGGATTAACATTTCAAACTGTTAATTAGCTCTTTCTTATAAAAGACAATGGAGCAGAAACACATACATGCAGAAATCATTTGAATATATTTACCAAAAAAATAAATAAATAGAATGCTGGATCATTAGCATAATAGGATCAGTGCACTTGTTACTCCATGAGAAAGTTACGAGGTTTTGTTGCTGCATCTGTGGATCCAGGACTGAATTGCCAACTCATTTTTGGACTAACCAATGAACCACATTATAAAAAAAGAAGTTATGTACTCACCATAATGTTCCATGTTTGTAGTTCATCTCGCTCTTCATTACTACATATGGGATCAGAGCCGATCCTCAGCTCCGACTCGGCCTATTTACAAGCTGGAAGTCTTCTAGTTGGCTCGTGGCTAGGTAGGTATCCCATGGTGCACCAGTACAATCCCCAGATCTTGTTTGCTGCTAACTAGGAGAGACAATAACAAATATACAAAAGAAGCCAATACTAAATGGTCTCCATAAAAATTGATAATAATATTTTTCTGTCTCCAGGTACTTCCAGGATGGGGGTAGGAGGGTGGGTTCGTAAGAATGAAGAGTGAGATGGACTACAAACATGGAATGTTATGGTGAGTACATAACTTCTTTATGTTCTGTAGTCCTATTTCGCCTTCATTCTTACATATGGGACAGCGTCTCTAGTGCCTTATTCTTGGGTGGCTCGACGAAAAATACTCCCGAGTATTGTGGAACCAAAAGATGCTCTACCCCTGGAGGTTAATTCAAATTTGTAATGAGTAATAAAAGTGTGAGGGGTAGCCCACATTGCTGCTGCACAAATATTATCAAGTGGGACCCTGGCTTGAAAGGCTGCAGAGGTAGACTGAGATTTGGTAGAATGAGCCTTGATTTTAAAGGGAAAAGGTCTACCCTCAGAGTTGTAAATGTAAGCTACGCAGCTAGAAATCCAATTAGAAAAGTGTTACTTTGGAAACTGGTAAGCCTGACCTGGATTCGGAAAAGGAAATAAATAATTGATCTGATTTCCTGATTTCCTTAGTTCGGTGCAAATAAAAACGTAATTGTCTTTGGAAATCCAGCTGATGAAACCTGTATTCAGCTGCGTTGGAATGATTTGGAAAGAACACCGGAAGTTATATGTATTGATGCAAAGTGGCATGGGAACAGACCTTGGGGACAAAGGAAGGATTAGTACGAAGGGACACCCTGTCCTTGTGAAAAATCAGGTAAGGGGGTTTCACAGACAATGCTTGTAACTCTGACACCCATCTGGCCGACGTGATAGCCACCAGAAACAAAGTCTTCCAAGACAGGAATTTCAAAGGGGATGAATGAGAAGGCTCAAAGGGTGGAAAAGTTAATCTGGATAACACAAAATTTAAATCCCATGAGGCAACAGGTTCTTGAAAGGGGGGTCTTAATAAAGTGGCACCTTTAAGGAAAGTTTTGCACAGCCTACATGACATCAGATTAGAATCTTGAAAGCCTAGATGAAAATTTGAAATCGCTGCCAATTGAACTTTAGTAGTGGCAGCCGCAGATCCCTGGAGGAAAAGCTCAGACAGGAATTCCAAAATCACTGGAACGGAGGCGGTGTAAGGGTCAACATTCATTTTCTCTGCCCTGATAGAGAATCTCCTCCATTTACTGGAATATAGTCTCCTAGTGGAAGGTTTATGAGAGGACGTAAGAATATGATTCACGGAAGGTGGGAAGTCGTGAAGCCTGACTAGGGATGGAACTGCAGCAACCATGCTGTCAAATTGAGTGTGTAACGAGGGATGAAGCGAGCCTGACATGTAAGTCAAGAGGTCTGGAACTGGGTCTAGAATCCAAGGATCGTCTAGGAGGAGAGGCTCGAGAAGGGGGAACCAAACCTGACGAGGCCAGTTAGGAGCAATGAGGATTAGTTTGCTTCCCAGCCGTTTCGCTTTCTGAATAACCTTGGGAATGAGAGGAAAGGGAGGAAATGCATAAAGGAGACTCAGGGGCCAACCGTGAACAAGTGCATCTCTCAGTGACTTCCCCGGAGGGGGGATGAGGGAGAAGTAGCTGCTGCATTTGGTATTGATTAAGCTGGCAAAGAGATCACAGCAAGGCTGTCCCCATTTGCGGAAAATCTGTTCCGCTGTTTCCTGTTTCAGAGACCACTCGTGAGACATCAGGATTGCCTGGTTGAGCTTCTTGGTTATCACATTGGTTGTCCCTGGAATGTGCGTTGCCACCAGAAAACGCTGGGAAGATATCGCCCATTTCCAAACTCGAATGGCCTCTCGACAGAGTGGGTAAGATCTGGTTCCAGCCTGTTTGTTCATATACCATACTACCGACATGTTGTCTGATTGTATTGCAATAGTCCCCAGAGGCAGAAGGCTGTGAAGTGTTTGCAATGCCAGAAGCACCGCTCTCACCTCTAGAATGTTGATATGCAGGTGAGTCTCATGATCTTGCCATGTACCTTGAATAGTCCTGCCTAGATAATGCCCTTCCCCACCTCATCTGTGAGGCACCCGTGGTCACAGTGGCAATGGGTTGGGGATGAACAAATGAACTGCCCGTGGTTAACTGATTGGGTAGAGTCCACCAAAGGAGGTCTTTCTTGCACGAGTCTGTCAGTAGAATGTGATGAAATAATGGCAGGTGCTGAAAAGACCATTGGGACGACAGAAGCCACTGAAGAATCCTCATGTGCAGTCTGGCTAGTGGCACTAGTAATATGGTGGAAGCCATGGTCCCTAAAAGCTGTAGAATAGTCTTGGCTTTGACCTTTCGTAAGGGAAGAAGACGCTGAATTTGAAGAACCAGATTCTGCGCCCTTTCTACAGGACGACGAGTCAACATGTCTACTGTGTCTATCTCTGCGCCTATAAAAATCACAGATTGAGAGGGCAATAAGGCAGAATTTTCCCAATTTATAGAAATTCCCAGCTGGGCACAAAGCTGAAGGGTAGCGTCCCTGGTCTGAAGAAGTAGATGCCTTGTGGGGGTGGTCAACAGCCAGTCGTCCAGATACGGAAACACCTGGAATCCTCGATGTCTCAGGTGAGCTGTCACTACCGCCATACACTTGGTGAACACCCTGGGGGCTGTGGTGAGACCAAAGGGCAGAGCACGAAACTGGTAATGTCTGTCTCCCAGCCGGAAGCGTAGATGACTCCTCGACACCCTGTCCATTGTTATGTGGTAGTAGGCGTCTTGGAGATCTATTGAGCACATCCAATTGTCTTTCCCTAATAACGGAGTGTAGACTGCAGTGTCACCATCTGGAACTTGTCCTTTTTTACTGATTTGTTTAATCTGCTGATGTCCAAGATGGGCCTCCAGTCCCCTGTACGTTTTGGCAATAAAAAGAATCTGGAGAAAGTTCTGGAAACTATTTGGTCTGCCGGGACAGTTTGGATGACTCTTTTTGACAGCAACTTGTTGACCTCCACAGTTGCCTGATCCCTGTGATTGGGTGGAACGTCCGGGATCCTTCTGGGGACAAAGGGTGGAAGAGAAAAGGGTATGACATAACCTTTGGTAATAATTCTTTGTACCCACTTGTCTTGAGTGATATCCAGCCAGGCTTCTGGATACAAAGAAATGTGACCCTTGACAGGCCCCAGAGAAGCACAGTCAGGCCCCACATCAGGAGCGCTGGTAAGGCCGGCCCCAAAAGGAATCGCAAACTCCTTGGTTTTTCAGACCGCCCCTGCCTCTAGGGTGACATCTACCATTTCCTCCTCCTCCTCTGCCTCTGAAGGAGGAGTCACCCTGTGCATTCTGGAAAAACCTCTGGGACTTCTTGAACCACATTTTACTGCCCCTCTGACCCTTAGGATATGGTCTAGAGGGAACAGTAAAATGTACTCCCATGGCAGAGAGTGTTTTTCCTTCTTGCTCGCACCGGGTGAGAGTGTCCTTTACCTTGGATCCAAACAATGAGGAACCGTCGAATGGGGTGCTGGTAAAGGTAAACTTGAATGGTTCCGCAAAGTTACACAAACGCATCTAGGAATGACGCCTTAGGGAAATTCCTAAACCCACTGCTCTACTCGCTCCATCGGCTGCATACAAAATAAGCCGCATGGACGAGTTAACAATAGCGTTTAAGGTGGACAACTGGGCAGACACCTTGTCAGGGACTCCCTCAGTACATGTACCTTGTAGAGAATCTCCTAATTCTTTAAGGAGATCTCTCTGAAGCCTTGTGAAGTGAGTCAGGTAGTTCAGCGATCTAAGGGTAAATACCGCTGAAGAGAAGATACGCTTCCCGTATATGTCCATCATTCGAGACTCCTTTATTCGGCAGATGGACTGAAAAAGAAGTCTCCACTAGCCCCTTCTTAGTGGCCACTGCCATCACCATGGCATCTACGGGAACACCTTTAGACAAAATATCTTTTTCTGGGGGAGCAGAAAGAAACTTATTTGGTCTCCTGGGGACTGGCTCCATGGCATCAGGAGTATCCCACACCTTTCAACTAACTAGCTTCATCAGTTCGTCAAAGGGTGGAGACAAGCAAGAGTCTGAAGGTTGAGACCCGAAAGCCTTGAGGTACACCGACTCCTCATCAGAAGGGGTGACAATGGGCCAGCCACACCTCTGTTTAAGAATTTCCAGGATGTCTACGAAGGAGACATCATCAGAGGATGACTTGGGGGACCCTTCTGTCTCCTCGAGGTCAGTGTCAGAGGTCAGAGACTCATCCTGGGAGTCTACATGCATCCTCTTACATGCCCTCTTCCGTGGGGGCTCCTCGAAAGGAAATTCTGGGGAGGTCTCGAAAGAGTAGGGGCCACCAGCCATGGCTCCTGAGGCTGAGGGTCTCTGCTGTCCACAGAGAGAGCAAGAGCTGAGACAGAAGTAGGTGCCTTAGGGGGAAGAGTGTCGGTACCCCTGGTAGGAGCTGAAGATCGAGACAGCACACTCCTCATCATCTCAAATACAGACCTCTCCAGCTCTGAAGACCTCCCCAGCTCCGAGGAGACCAAGGATGCCGTCGGCTCCAAGACAGACATAGGATCCAAACTCACCCTCGCCAACACGCTGAGAGGAAGACTCGGAACTGAAGAGGTTCGGTTCCAGGTATCCCTGTCAGGGCCGACCAGGGAGCTTCGGCTCCTAGACACTACAGATGGCACCGAGAGTGTCGGAGCAGAACTTGGCTCCGAAACATCCACAGGGGGAGCTGGAGCTGAGGGTTCCACCAGTGGCACCAAACTCTCCGGCACTGAAGGACCAGCATGCCTCAGAGGAGGCGTGACCAAAGGGAGCTTAACGGACTCAAGTGGCTCCGGAACCGACTGGGTCGGAGCCAACAATAATTTAGGTAAATCAGATGACTTCAATAGTTTCAGCACTACCCTCTCCACATCTTCTTCTGATAAACTCCTGGAAAACAGTACAGTTGTGTACACTTGCCATAAATGTAGATGTTCGAGTGTATTCACTATTGCAGTCATTACATTTGGGTAATTTGCTTGCAGGTTGCTCTCAGTCAGCCTGATTAACAAACTCTTGGGTCCTGCGTCGGTTGCTGTCCCTTCTTCTATGACATCGGGTTGTCAGGGGTATAAAACATGCAGCTGACGCCACTACATCAGTTTTTCTTGCTCCAGATGTCAGGTGCCCCCCTAATGGGGAGCAAATAAACATAAAAACGCAAAGGTATACCTCCAAGAAAAAGCAAACACACCAAAAAGGCTTTTAAGCATAGTAAAGGAAAGTAGAGGTATAGCCAGAAGAAGCTAAGGGGCTGGAGGGAGGGTAAAGTACAGTCGTGTACACTTACCATAAATGTAGATGTTTGAGTGTATTCACTGTTGCAGTCATTACATTTCGGTAATCTGCTGGCATGTTGCCCTCAGTCGGCCTGAATATCAAAGTCTTGGGTCCTGCGTCAGTTGCTGTCTCCTTTTCCATGACGTCAGGTCGTCAGGGGTATAAAACATGCAGCCAATGCCATTTTATTCAGTTTTTCTTGCCCCAGATGTCAGGTGCCCTCCAAATGGGGAGCAAAAATATATATATATAAATAAACAGCAATATATATGTAAATACAATTTTAGCAACATAAACTTTACCTTCATCTAAAAGCAAATACACCACAAAGGCTTTAGAATATAGTGAAGGAAAGAGAAGTTCTAGAAAAAGGGGGATGGCGGGTGGGTAACCCGGACTGCAACAGTGAATACACTCGAACATCTACATTTATGGTAAGTGTACACAACTGTACTATGTTCTTCGTGTTTCACTGTTGCAGTCATTACATTTGGGTAGAATCTCAAAGCTATGGATGGGAGGCTGGAACTAAATAGCATTAGGAGCGGCTATAAGGCCCTGCAGAACTGCAGTGGCAAAGCCTTCCCTGGACTTAGAGAAGAGAGGCAAATGATAATACTTTGTAACGGAATGAAGAGAGCTCCAAGTAGCAGCTTCTAGAATGTCCTTGATTGGAACTCCTCTGAGAAAGGCTGCTGAGGTAGATGCAGCCCTGGTGGAATGTGACCTGATTCCCTTGGGCACCGGTTTACCATGAAGCAAGTAGCAGAAACGAATGCAGTGGCTTATCCACTTTGAAATAGTCTGCTTTGATATAGCCTTCCCCTCTGATCCTGCAGCAAATGCCACCAGTAGTTGCTCAGACTTTCTTAGAGATCTGGTCCTGTTTAAGTAGAATCTTAGTTGTCTGTGTACGTCCAAGGAATGCAGAATCCGCTCCCCCTTGTTCTGCGGATTTGGGTAAAATGTTGGCAGGTGAATAGTTTGGTTAACAGCCACACTGGATACCACCTTAGGCATAAAGGAAGGATTGGTCCTGAGGGACACCCTGTCCGGGTAAAATGTAATAAAAGGCTCCACAGCCATGACGGCCTGTAGTTCTGAAACCCTTCTTGCTGAAATGATTGCCAAAAGGAAAGCTATTTTCCAAGATAAAAACTTTAAATCCACAGTAGCTGCTGGTTCAAAAGGAGGCAGGGTGAGCTTTTCCAGCACAAAATTGAGGTCCCATGCAGGACTTGGTGATGATCTGGGAGGCCTTAAATTTTTGGCCCCTTTAAGATACTGTTTTAGTAGAGGAAGAGAAAAGATGGTAGGCTCTGTGTTGTAATGAGCCAAGATGACAGAGGCATGGATTTTTATTGAAGAAAAAGATAGGCCCTTGTCAAGCATATTGTAAAATCTGAAGAATATTTGGCTTTGCTGTGTCCATTCCTTGTGCTTGGTTCCAAGCACAGAATCTCTTCCATTTATCAGCATAAGATTTCCTAGTACTAGGTCTTCTGGCTTCCAAAATGACATCCATCACAGATTTACTGAGAGGTGTTGTTTGAATAATTACATGATCAGCCATGCTGCCAGCTACAGAGTTTGGAGCTGAGTGTGCAGAATTTGATTGCTCTGCTGAGAAAGTAGATGAGGTATTTGAGGCAAGTACCAAGGAGGGAGTTGAGACATATTCCTTAGAATTGGGTACCAGTGCTGGTGAGGCCAG
The DNA here is from genome assembly GCF_019279795.1 of Protopterus annectens. Lineage (NCBI taxonomy): Eukaryota > Metazoa > Chordata > Ceratodontiformes > Protopteridae > Protopterus > Protopterus annectens. The sequence goes on along the minus strand of NC_056744.1, from coordinate 1,178,615,013 downwards.
TCCGGGGCAATTAGGATCATTTTTGGTTTTTCCTGTCTGACCTTTAGTAAGACCTTGGGGAGAAGAGGCAGAGGAGGAAAGGTGTAAACTGAAGGATAGGGCATCCACTTTCCATGCTTGTCTGTGATAAGTCTTTGTGCAGAATTTGTCCAGTTGACAATTCTGGGGAGAGGCAAATAGATCTATGTCTGGGCTCCCCCATTTCTCTGTTATCATGCTGAAGACTTGTGGATCCAGTTTCCACTCGTGAGGGTCCATAAGATTTCTGCTTAAGTCGTCTGTCAGAATATTTTGCTTTCCTGGCAGGAATTGAGTTTGAAGATGTACTTGGCAAGTCAAGACTGTGTCCCACAATGCCATGGCTAGTCTGCAAAGGGGGTAGGAATGTGTACCCCCCTGCTTGTTTATGCACCTGTATGTGTTTATGTAATTGTTTATGTAGTTGTCCTGGATGAAGTAAGTCCTTGAAGGCTGTCAGGGCATTCTGAACAGCTAGCATCTCTTTCTGGTTGATATGCAGATGCATTTGTTTTGGGGCCCATATGCCCTGAATGCATCTCCCCCGCCAGGTGGGCCCCCCAAGCATAGTCTGATGCGTCTGTAGTTAGGGTTTGGGTGGCAGGGGGTAGAGTGAAAGACCGTCTCTTGTTCTGGTGACATGTCTCTGCCCACCAAAGAAACTCCTGTTGTAGGCAGGGAATGAGAGGAATCATTGTTTCCAGATTGTGATAATGTTGACTCCATAAACTTTTTAGATACCACTGTAGTTTCCTCATATGCAATCTTGCATATGGAATTAGTAGAATGTAGGATGCCCTGAACCCCAAAGCCTGCAGAATCTGTCTTGCAGATAACTGGGTTTTTGTTGCCATCTGTTTGAAGTATACAGTCAGTTGCCTTCGTTTGTCTGGCATAAGGTAAGCCATCTTGGGCAGCTGTATTCAAGCTTGCACCCAGGAATGTAATTTTTTGTGTGGGTACCAGTTGTGATTTCTTTTCATTTATTGTGTACCCTAGGCATGCTAGTAATCTTTTTACAAATGCCAGATGCTGTAGTAGAATGTCCTTGTTCTCTGCTTGAATAAGACAGTCATCCAAGTGAGGATAAATTTGTATTCCTCTTTGTCTGCAAAATGCAATTACTGGTGCCAGGCATTTTGTGAAGACCCTTGGCACAGTAGATAAGCCAAAGGGCAGTGCAGAGAATTGGTAGTGCATTGAGCCAGCTATAAATCTGAGGTATCTTCTGCATGATTGTCTGATTGGGACATGCAGGTATGCCTCTTTTAGGTCTAAAGTCACAAAGCCAAGCCTCCTTGCCCAGCATGGGCAGAAGCTGCTGCAGAGTCAACATTTTGAATTTTGGAATATCCAGAAAAGTGTTTAGAATAGACAGGTCCAGTACTGGTCTCCAGGCTTTGTCCTTTCTGGGCACCAAGAACAGTCTTGAGTAAAATCCTAGTCCCTACTCTTGTTGTGGTACTCGCTGAATGGCCCTCATGTTCATGAGGGATGAAACTTGTTTTTGTGCCTCTGCCCATTGGTTGTGTGGCAGGTCTGACATACCGTTTGCCATTGGCAGGGTGTGAAAGTGGAACCTGTAGCCTTGTGACACTATATTTAAGACCCATTTGTCCTGGGTGATCATGTGCCAATTTTGTGAAAAAAGTGCTAGTTTTCCCTCTAAAGGACCTGCCAGAAGATAAGTGCTTGGTGCTGGCAGGGGAAAGTCATTGAGACTGTTTTCTGTATGGCTGTGATTTATCTTCTCCGCTTTTGGAGGTAGAAGCACTACATTGTTTAGACCTGTATGAGCCTTGGGGCTGTGATCTGCCTCTGGGGGGGGTCTGTATCTGCCTCTTTGCGGCCTGTCTGACAATGGAAAGGACCAATTCTTTGTAGGCCAGTTCCTGCTAAATCTGGGAGGCTGTACCTGTAAGAAATCCTTGACTGTTTGCATAGATTTAGCTTTGTCCTCCGTTTTCTTCAACACCTCTTCTGCTTTAACACCAAACAAGGTATCATGCTGTAATGGAGCATCTAATAAAGTGAATCAGAAGTAAGGGTGGGTAGGCCCGAGGAGAACTCTAATAAGTTTTAAGATATATCACTAAGCTTTTTAATATAAAAAAAAAAGAAAAATACAAGAATAATCTTAATCTTATCTTATAGGTGCATGGCCCGACCCAGTGATCTGACTGCAGCGGGCAAACTAGATCTAAGGTAAAGGCAGAGGGAGATTGAACACTCTCACATCTTTGCTTTAACATGATCATGCAGATTCTGTTCCTTTAACCAAGCATGCCTCCTAATGACAGAACCCGTAACAGCGGCCCTGCAGGAGGCCTCCAGAGAATCAAAACCACATTGCAAAGTATGCGTTCCCACTTGTTCAGCTGCATGTAATAAATCCTGCATTTCTTTGTTTTCTGCACATTCAGAATTTGTCAACATTTTCTGTTTAAGCAGTGACATAAGGTATTGCTGATATTTAGGCATATGAAACTGACAATTTAAGGCCCTTACGGCCAAGGTAGCAGAAGTGTAAATCTTTTTCCCCCATCTGTCCAGGGCCCTTGAATCCCTATCAGAGGGGACAGGGTTTTTTGCAGTGGAAGCCTTGACCCCTTTGGGACCCTGAGACATAGTTTCTGGGTCAGCAGCAGGGTTTTTATAAAGAAATGTATGTGAATCAAGAACCCTGTAAGTATATGTGTGGCTTAAAAGGGGCTGGTGGTAGAGAGTCAGGAGACAGGCCGGACTCTGAAAATACATCATCTACAATGTCTAAAACAGGAGGAATAGCAAGGGGCTTGTGCTGAGGTAGTAAAAGGAAGTCTCTGAGCCTTTTCTTAGATTCTGAGTAATCTTGGCTCTCCCAGTGGAAGTGTTCCCTCATAGTATGCAAGGTTTCCCCAAAAGAATAATCCTCAGGAGGAGAGGCTGAAGGGATAGATTCTTCAGCATCAGAATCCTCATAGGGAGGAAGAGAGTATTCCTGGTCAGAACAGGAATCAGAAGAAATGGAAACCTGATCTGACGATTCATATTCTGTCTCTTGCCTAGGCCTCTTATCGGGAGGGGGATGGGATCCCCTGATCAAAGTAATTAGGTCTTCGGCCATTTTAAGCATCTGTTTTTTAGGCATGGAGGCCTGTCCAGGGGAATGTTGTACTTGTTTCTTTGTCTTTAGAGGTGCTTTAGTCTTTGCCTTTGAAGCTGAAGTCGTTTTCACATATAACTGTGTAGGTCTGAAAACACCCTCAGAAGCCGATGCCTGCTCAGCGGCTACGGACCCATCTGAGGGAATAGTTTCCGAGGGTCCAATACCTTGAGTTTCCAGCGGCCTAGTCGGCTCTGCGTGGGAGTCAGAAGCGGCTGTGGCTCTGAGGTAATGGGCGTCAGGGCGACAGAAAGCGCCTCACTGAGAACCGGCGACTGGCCTAGCAGAAGCCTCGTCATCGGTTTTGGACCTTGGATGCCTGTCCTTTTCTTTGTGTTTTTTATAAACTCCGGTAGTCGGCTGTTCCGACGGCATTATATAATTAAATCTTCTGTCAAAGTAATGAAATGCAAAATCAAACCGACGCTTAACAGTGCGTTGGTTAAATCTAGCACAAAACCGACAACTAGCAACGTCGTGGTCAGGGCCTAGGCAAGGAATACAGTAAGAATGAAAATCCTTATGAGGTATTTGCTTCCCACAAGAAATACAATTATTAACTTTTTCTGACATAGGTCTGGAGCAAGAAAAAAGTTTCCCCAACAGGGTACTAAGCTTTAATGAAGACTTTGGATCTGAAATTTGAACTTGAAAATCTCAGGAGTCGGCCGACCGGCACTTGCGAACTGCATTTGATTTGGGCACCGCGCGGCAAGAAAGTCTGAAGAAAATGGCGTCGGCTGCATCTTTTATACCCCTGGCACACTGACGTCAGGGAGGAGACGACAGCAACCAACACCGGACCAGGACTTTGGAATTCAGGCCGACTGCGGGTAGCCTGCCAGCAGGATAACCCCAATTGTAATGACTGCAACAGTGAAACACGATGAACATCCCTTTTTACAAACGCCAGATGATTCAAAAGTATGCCCTGGCTTTCTGCCTGAATTAGACAATCGTCCAGGTATGGGTATATCTGAATACTTCTTTGCCTGCAAAATGCAATAACTGGAGCCAGGCACTTTGTGAATACCCTGTGCGCAGTAGACAAGCCAAAAGGCAGTGCACAGAACTGATAATGCGTGTAGCCTGCTTTGAAGAGTAGGTATCTTCTGCAAGATTCCCTGATTGGGATGTGCAGGTATGCTTCTTTTAAATCCAGTGTTGCCAACCAGGCGTCTTTGCCTAGAATACAAAATAAATGGTGAAGAGTCAGCATCTTGAATTTTGGAATCTCAAGAAAGTTGTTTAGACAGGTCCAGGATTGGATGCCATGATTTGTCTTTTCTGGGTACCAGGAAAAGTATGGAGTAGAAACCTTGTCCCTTTTCCTCTTCTGGTACCAGTTGAATAGCCCCCATGCTAAGAGAGAAAGTACTTGTTTTTGAGCCTCTGCCCACTGATTTGGGGGCAGGTCCGGCCACCCATTTGGTGTTGGCAACATGTGGAAATGAAATCTGTATCCCTGGGACACTATATTTAAAACCCATTTGTCCTGGGTTATGAGTTCCCAGTTCTTTGCAGGAAGAACAATCTTTCTCCCAAAGGGGTGGTCAGAAGATAAGTGCTTGGAAATTTTAAAAGGAAGTAATTGAGACTGTTTACCATAGGGGGGTGTCTTGTTATTCCCAGATTTGAAAGTGGAGGCCCCCCCACTGCTTAGTTCTGAGAGTCCCCTGGGACTGAAACCTGGGGTTTTTGCTGTGTCTGAGTTTGGCTTGAGAAGACCTGGAAGGGGCTGGAAAGGACCAATTCTTAGTAGGCCAGTGCCTACTAAATCTGGGAGGTTGCACTTGTAAAAAATCTTTAACAGTTTTCATAGATTTAGCTTTATCTTCCATCGTTTTAAGGACTTCTTCAGCCTTGTTGCCAAACAGGCAGTCCTGATTTAAAGGAGCATCCAACAATTTAGCTTTAACATGATCAGGCAAAGATTGCTCCTTAAGCCAAGCATGCCTTCTAAGCACAGACCCAGTAACAGCAGCCCTGCAAGAGGCCTCTAAAGATAAAAAACCACATTGCAAAGTATGTTTTCCAACTTATTCAGCAAAATGCATTAAGTCCTGTAAATCTTTATTTTCCACACAGTCAGGAATCAACATAATTTTCTGTTTAACCAGTCCAATGACATGTTGCTGATATTTTAACATATGAAATTGGCAGTTGAAAGCTCTGATTGCCAAGGTTGCTGAAAACCTTTCTACTCCATCTATCCAGTGCCCTGTAGTCTCTATCAGAAGGGGTAGGATTTTTAGCAGTAGAAGCCTTAATGCCCTTGGGTCCCAGAGAAATAGTCTCTGGATCTGCAATAGGATTTTTGAAAAGGAACTTGTGGGACTCAGGAACCCTGTAGTATCTGTCAGGTTTACTAGGAGCAGGAGGCAGGGAATCAGGGGCCAAACTGGATTCCGAGAAAACATCATCAACAATGTCTAGTACAGGAGGAATAGTCAAAGGCCTAAGCTGAGGTAGAAGAAGGAAATCTCTAAGCCTTTTTTTTTGAATCAGAAAATTCCTGGCTTTCCCAGTGAAAATGCTCCCTTAAAGTATGTAAGGTTTCCCCAAAAGAAAAATCCTCAGGAGGGAAAGCAGAGGGAATAGAATCCTCTGCATCAGAATCCTAAGTAGGTAAGGACAAATCCAGGTCATCAGAAGAGTCAGAAGAAACAGAATCCTGATCAGAAGATTCATAATCAAGCTCAGCCCTAGGCCTCTTGGCAGGGGGGGTTTGACTACCCCCGATTAGAGTCATTAGATCTTCAGCCATTTTTATCATTTGTTTTTTAGGCATAGGGGCCTGAGAATGTGGCCTGGACGTCGTTTTTTTAGACATGGATCGAGATTTGGGCCTTAGTAATGAAGGAGGCATTGATTTAATATGCAAGTCCGTAGGCCTGAATACACCCTCAGAAGCCGTTGCCTGCACAGTGGCTCATGACCCATTCAAGGTAGAGACATCCACGGGTTCCATAGTTGAAGTATCTCACGGCATACCAGACTCCGAATGGGTCTCAGTAGAGGCTTGCGAATCAGAAGTAGCGGGTATCAGGGGCTGCGAAAGCGCCTCACTGAGTACCAGTGAACTGGCGACTGGCTTAGGAGAAGCATCGTCGGCAGTTTTGGACCGCGGCGGCCTGTCTCTGTCTTTATCTTTGAGTTTTTTTCGGAATCCCGGTAGTCGGATGGCTAACTGACGACATTTCTGGATAATTAAACCGGGAACCGAAATATTTAGAGGCAAAAATATACTGATGACGGATAGTGCGCTGATTAAATAAAGCACAAAACTGACAGCAAGGTACGTCGTGGTCAGGGCCTAGGCAAGGAATACAGTACGAATTAAAATCTTTATGAAGTATTTGCTTTCCACAAGTAATGCAATTATTAACTTTTACTGACATCGGAAAGGAGCAAGAAAAAGTTTCCCCAATGGGGTACTTAGCTTTAAGTTGAAGACTAAACTCGAAAATGAAAATTTCAGGAGTTGGCCGACCGGCACTTGCGAACTGCTTTTGCTTCGGGCAGCGCACGGCAAGCTAGACTGATGTAATGGCGTCGGCTGCATATTTTATACCCCTGACGACCTGACGTCATGGAAGAAGGGACAGCAACCGACGCAGGACCCAAGACTTTGTTAACCAGGCCGACTGAGGGCAACCTGCAAGCAGATTACCCAAATGTAATGACTGCAACAGTGAAACACGAAGAACATCTGGAGGACAGAGTAGGAAAGTGGGATATTTGCATTATTGGAGACTTCAATATAGGGGAGACCGGTAGAGGATCCATAGACCGGCTCTGTGAGATATGCTCAGGTCAGCTCCGAGCTACTTGGGGCCGACCCTGTAACCACACTACTGCTCTCAATTGGCACCGAGCTCTGTGGAGCCGATGAGGCAGTGGACTTGTCCAATTTAGTGATTTTAAAAGGTGGCTCCGAGACACCAGCTGGTGCCGGGGAGGGCCTCTTAGAGGACTTAGACTTTTCCTTTTTAGATCCCTGAGATCTAGAAGAGGAGGAAGAGCTAGCCAGATCTTCCTCAAAGGAAGGTTTAAGAAGACGTTTAAGGATGAGCTTATTTTTTCTTTCTTGCAACACCCTAGCACTGAAAGAGTGGCAAAATAAGCAAGTTTCCTGTAAATGGATGGCCCCCAAACGTACAGTTGTGTACACTTACCATAAATGTAGATGTTCGAGTGTATTCACTGTTGCAGTCATTACATTTGGGTTATCTGCCTGCAGGTAGCCCTCAGCTGGCCTGAATACCAGAGTCTTGGATTCCTGCGTCAGTGCTGTCTCCTCTTCCATGACGTCAGGTCGTAAGGGTTATAAAACATGCAGCCGACGCCATAACATCAGTTTTCCTTGCTCCAGATGTCAGGTGCCCCATAATGGGAAGCAATTATATGTTACACCCCCGACAAAAAGCAAATACACCAGAAAGCTCAAATACAGCACACAAGAAGGAACAGTAGAGCCAAGAGAAGTCAGGGGGCTGGAGGGAGGGTAACCAAGACTGCAACAGTGAATACACTCGAACATCTACATTTATGGTAAGTGCACACAACTGTACTATGTTCTTCATGTTTCACTGTTGCAGTCATTACATTTGTGTCAATTACCAAAGCTAAGGAAGGGAGGAGGAAGTTAGAGAGCATTAGGGCCAGCTATTAAGCCCTGCAAAATTGCAGTGGCAAAACCAGCTCTGGATTTAGAAGAAATAGACATGTGGTAATGCTTGGTGAAGGTATGTACAGAGCTCCAGGTAGCAGCTTCTAGGATGTCCCTGGTAGGGAGACCTCTGAGAAAGGCTGTAGAGGTAGATGCAGCCCTGGTGGAATGTGATCTGATCCCCTGTGGGGTAGGTTTTCCATGGTGCTTATAGCAGAAATGAATGCTATGGGCTATCCATTTAGAAATGGTTTGCTTTGAAATGGCCTTCCCCTCTACCCCTGCAGCAAAGCCAACTAGCAGCTGTTCAGATTTTCTGAGAGGCTTAGCCCTGTCCAAATAAAATCTAAGTTGTCTGTGCACGTCCAAAGAGTGCAGTATTCTCTCTCCTTTGTTTTGTGGATTTGGGAAGAAAGTAGGCAAATGAATGGACTGACTTAGGGCCACACTAAACACCACATTGGACATAAAGGAAGGATTGGCCCTTGTGGAGCATTTCTGTTAAGTACTGAAGGATATGAGGTAAGCTGGGCACCGTAGTGCCCATCCCCTGAGTCTGGCCCCAGGAACAGTATCTTTTCCACTTTTCAGCATAGAATTTTCTAGTACTAGGTCTCCTTGCTTCCAGAATGACATCTAGCACCTGCTTACTGAGGGATGCTATTGGAGAGCTCAAGGAATTAGCCAGGCTGCAAGGTTCAGGGTTTGAAGCTAAGGGTGCAGAATCTGGCCCGCCTGCTGGGACAGCAGGGAAGGTGTCTGAGGTAGGTGCCAGAGATCCAGCAGTATCATACTGCGCAAGAGCGGGTACCAGTGCTGGCGAGGCCAGTCTGGTGTAATCAGTATTGTCCTTGGTTTGTCCTGTTTGATCTTTAGCAGAACCTTCGAGAGGAGAGGCAGAGGGGGAAAGGCATAAACTGAGAGGCTTTCCCAGGTAAAGGACAGGGCATCCACTTTCCAAGCTTGACTGTGGGGAGTCCTTGTGCAGAATTTGTCCAATTGGTAGTTCTGTGGGGAGGCAAACAGGTCTATCTCTGGAGTCCCTCATTTTTTCCTCAAGAGATTGAATATCTTTGGTTCCAGTTTCCATTCGTGTGGGTCCATGAGATTTCTGCTTAGGTCGTCTGCCAGTGAATTTAGCTTGCCTGGCATGAATTGAGCTTGTAAGTGCACTTGGTAGCTCAGGGCCGTTACACAGACACATGGCTAGTCTGCAGAGAGGGTAAGAGTGGGTTGCCCCCTGCTTATTTATGTACCACATAACTGTGGTGTTGTCTGTCTTTACCAATAACTGTCCTGGAAGGAGATGGTCTTTGAAGGCTGTCAGGGAATTCTGTAGAGCTAACATTTCTTTTTGGTTGATATGCAGGTGCATCTGACTCGGGTTCCATTTGCCCTGAATGCACCGCCCTGCCAAGTGAGCTCCCCCCCATGCATAGTCTGATGCGTCTGTAGTCAAGGTTTGGGCGGCAGGGGGTAGACTGAAAGGGATCCCCTGGTTTAGGTGGCAGGCCTCTGCCAAAGTAACTCTGTCTTTATACAAGGAATGATAGGAATCATTGTCTCCAGGTCCTGAGAATGTTGACACCATAGGCATTTTAGATACCATTGTAGTTTCCTCATATGCAGTCTTGCATATGGAATTAGTAGAATGCAAGAGGCCATGAACTCCAGGGCTTGCAGGATTTTCCTTGCAGATAGCTGGATCTTTGTGGCCAGTAGACTGAAGTAAGCTGTCAAATAAACTTGTTTCTCTGGCGTGAGGTAAGCCATCTGGGAAGTTGTGTTCAAGCTTGCTCCCAGGAATACAATTTGTTGGCAGGGTACTAGATGAGATTTCTTTTCGTTTATGGTGTACCCCAGCGAGGTCAGAAGTTTCCTTACAAATGCCAGATGTTTTCATAGCATGTCCTGGCTTTCTACCTGAATTAGACAATAGTCCAGGTATGTGTATATTTGAATGTTTCTCTGCCTGCAAAATGCAATGGCTGGAGCTAGAGACTTTGTGAATACCTTGGGTGCAGTAGATAAGCCAAAGGGAAGTGCAGAGAACTGATAGTGCATGGAGCCTGCTCTGAAGTGTAGGTATTTCCTGCAAGATTCCCTTATTGGAATGTGCAGGTAAGTTTCCTTTAAGTCTAAGGTTGCCAACCAGGCATCTTTGCCTAGCATAGGAAGCAGCTGTTGAAGTGATAGTATTTTGAATTTTGGGATTACCAAAAAGGTGTTTAGAATAGAGAGGTCCAGGATAGGATGCCAAGACCAGGAAGAGTCTCGAGTAAAAACCTTGTCCCCTTTCTTCTGCTGGGACAGGGTGAATAGCCCTGATACTTAGAAGAGAGAGAACCTGCTGTTGAGCCTCTGCCCACTGATTTGGGGGTAGGTCTGGCCAACCTTTTGGGGTTTGTAAGGTATTGGAAGTGGAATCTGTATCCTTGGAAGACTATATTTAAAACCCATTTGTCCTGGGTAATGAGTTCCCAGTTTTTTGCATGAAGGGCAATCTTTCCCCCTAAGGGAGTAGGCAGTTGAGCAGGGCCTGGAAGGTTTAAGGTTAAGTCATTGTGACATTTTTCCATAGGGGGGTGTCTTACTACTTCCAGCTTTGGAAGTGGGAGCCCCCCCACTGCTTAGGCCTGTGAGTGCCTTGAGACTGTAGCCTAGGTGGTCTGCTGTTCCTGGGTTTGGACTGAGAAGGCCTGGAAGAGACTGGAAAGAACCAATTCTTAAATGGCCAATGCCTACTAAATCTGGGAGGCTGTACTTGAAGGAAATCTTTAACAGTTTGCATAGATTTAGCTTTTTCCTCCATCTTTTTAAGGACTTCTTCTGCTTTGTTGCCAAACAGGTGGTCTTGGTTTAAGGGTGCATCCAGTAATTTAGCTTTAACATGATCTGGCATGTTTTGCTCCTTAAGCCAAGCATGCCTTCTAAGTACAGACCCAGTGACAGCAGCCCTGCAAGATGCTTCTAAGAGTCAAAACCACATTGCAAAGTATGTTTACCAACTTGTTCAGCAGAATGCATTAAATCCTGTAATTCTTTATGTTCAGCACTTCAGGAACATCATTTTCTATTTAAGTAGTCCCATAATATGCTGCTGATACTTTGACATATGAAACTGGCAGTTTAAGGCCCTAATGGCCAAAGAAGTAGAAGTGCATACCTTCTTACCCCATCTGTCCAAGGCCCTGGAATCTCTATCAGAGGGGGTAGGGTTTTTGGCGGTAGTAGCCTTAATTCCTTTAGGTCCTTGGGAAATGGTCTCTGGGTCCGCAGTAGGATTCTTGAAGAGGAACTTCTGAGAGTCAGGTATTCTGTAATACCTGTCAGGTTTTCTGGGAGCTGGAGGTAAAGTGTCTGGGGCCAGGCTGGATTCCAAGAAGGCATCATCTACAATGTCCAGAACAGGAGGGATAGCTAAAGGCCTGTGCTGAGGGAGGAGTAAGAATTCCCTAAGCCTTTTTTTGGAGTAAGAGTAATCCTGGCTTTCCCAGCGGAAATGCTCCCTAAGAGTGTGCAAGGTTTCACCAAAAGAAAAATCTTCTGGAAGGGATGCAGAGGGAATGGAATCCTCTGCATCAGAATCCTCATAGGTAGATAAGGGCAAATCCTGGTAATCAGAAGAAACAGAAAATTCAGAATCCTAATCAGAAGAATCAGAAGGAAAATCAGTTCTAGGTCTCTTGGAGGGGGAAGGCTGGCTTCCCCTAATTAAAGTAATAAGGTCTTCAGACATTCTTATCATTTGTTTTTTAAGGATATGGGCCTGACCATGCGGTTTGGAAGTCGGTGTTCTAGGCGTGGGTCGAGTTTTAGGCCTTGAAGAAGAAAATGGCGTCGGTTTGAAATGCAAGTCTGTAGGCCTGAATATACCCTCAAAAGCTATACAAATACTACCAAGAAATTGAATACAGTAAAAAAGTGCATAAAATACGTCTGATTAAGGGACAATCTCAGAGTTTGAAATTCGGGACAAAATGAAACTTGTCCAGGGACCTCCCGCTTGTTCCACCTACTCTACCTTGCATGCAAGCCCTGTTTTCACCCGTTAGTGAACTCAATAAACAGTATTCAGTTCCTGTCCCAACTTTCAGTCCCGATCACTTCATGAGAAACAAACATGCTATAAGGATTATTTGTTCCTTGCGTTTTAAGCAGGACTCCATCCATCAAAACAACTCTTACTGTTTTATTTATTTATGTTCCATTTAACTCCCATCAGACAAGTCCTAAGACTAAGTCAAAACCATGTACTTTAATTGTTCAGCTGTCTTTTTTTTTACGTTATTCTGCATAAAATAACAGCCAGCAGTACAGCCAAAAAAGTATACAGCTGAAGGAGTGCATACTAAGTCTGAGATTGGTGTATCTATGTGTATTGTTCTTACTCTAGAGTACAATAATCTCAGAATTATTATGTATGTCAGCTTTCTCTAAAGCCCCATTGTAACAGTAAAGTTTGGACTTCACTGATTGAAATAAATCGCTAGTCTGCGGATGGGGTTGGAATGCAGAAATGTTTTACTTCAACTCTCATTCAAAGTAGACCTAAAAATACATAAAGGAGAATTGCAGTTTCCACGATGGTTCGCATGTTCACATATTCTTGTGAAGATTCTTGTGGGTTTATGGATATGCTTATTCAGATGCTTGCCGATATGTGGATGTGCGTGCATGCAAGTGAGTGTGTGTGTGGGCATACGTATGTCCATGCATGCGAATATGTGAATGTACATGCGGGTATGTGGATATGTGTGTGCGAGTGTGCATGCATGTTTACGGATAGGTGTATGTCAGTGTGCCTGCAGGTGTGCGGATATACATGTATGTAAGTGTCCATGTATGCAAATATGCATGGGAAAGAGAAAGAAGGGGGACTAAGTGGGTGTATGTGTGGGGAAAGGGACAGAAGGGCATTCTAAAACTGTTTTTTTCCTAGCTTACTTCAGTTATTTGCTAAGCAGTTTTGGACAAGATTAACATGATTACAAGAGAATAAATGAACTGACTTGCACTACATTAAATCTAGCAGTTAGTGCAGTGGATTAACATTTCAAACTGTTAATTAGGTCTTTCTTATAGAAGACAATGGAGCAGAAACACATACATGCAGAAATCATTTGAATATATTTTCCAAAAAAATAAATGTAATGCTGGATCATTAGCATAATAGGATCAGTGCACTTGTTATTCCATGAGAAAGTTAGGAGGTTTTGTTGCTGCATCTGTGGATTCAGGACTGAATTACCAAGTCATTTTTGGACTAACCAATAAACCACATTATAAAACTTAGTGATTACCAATAATGGTGATTTTTTTTACTGATTGCTGTTTGCTTGATCAGTATTACTTTATAAGATGGTTGGCAGGGAGAATGAATGGCTTTGAATACTGTGCTGCTAAGTATGTGGTGAATTTGCTTCCTGAGTCACTCATAGCACAGTAAGATAATGGGTGGAAGGAAAAATGGTTCCTCAGTTACTAATTTTAGTGATTAATTATTTTTTTCTTTGGAGGTAAGTTATTGAGTGTTTTACTGGTTAACTTCTCAGTATCCATTTGTAAAGAGTTGTCTTTGAGTGAACTTGAATGGTCAACCCTGATGAGCTGAACTTGACAGCAGTGAAAATGTTTACTTGCCCAGATGTTTTGTTATTGTGAATCCAAGTATGTTAGCATAACAAGAATACAGAGTGAAGCCCTCTGAATGGAAGGTGGTATTGAGAGCTTGACCTTCATGTAAAAATTTGCTGATGAACACCAATTCATTTAAGCTCGTTATTTCAAATATTGTTTTAAAGTGACACTTCATGAACCATATCCAGCTTTTCTTTGTAGCTGGGAAGTTACTAGGCAGAAAATGCCTGTTGATGGTACCTCACAATTCCACTGGAGTGGGCAAGGTTATATAATTATGTATTCAAATTTTAAGTTAATTTTTCATGGGCCTTTGCCTAGATTTTTGATGTTTCCAAGTTGAGAGGTATGCATGGAGGCTAAAACCTGACTGGGGAATTTAATGCTAAAAATAAACATCAATTAACAGGAAAAAGAAACATGACAAGTTTCCCCTTCTACGTAGAAAGCCATTAACTACCTTAAACATATTTCAAGGCAAAGATGAGTCAGTGCTAGGCAGTAAATATGAACCTCTCAAATAACTCTAAAGCTTGTTTACTACATTTATAAGTTCAGCTGAGAAGCTTAAAACCTTCTAGCCTTCAAGAAGCTTGAATACTGTATACTTTCATCCTTATATTCTACTAAAAAGCTTGAAAGCATATATTTTTTGTGTGACAGACTACTCTTCCAAGTAAGAGACACTCAGATATCAGTCTACCAGCAGAAAGACCACTCCTGGACAGGATTCAGCAAGTGTATGCAGACAGTGAATAACGGGAGAGAGGTGATCAGCTTAAACATGTGGAGTGAAGGATGGCTAACTGCAATTTAGCAAGCATTCTCATGCCAGTATCTGTAAAAATAACCATTGTGAATACTTAAGCAACAACTATAATATTAAAATTCAAGCCATTACTGTAGTACTAAATAACAACTCCATCTACACCTAACCAGTGTGGTTTGAAGATCTTACCTAAAGCATACAGAGCACCACGACAAGCACACACACCATGTCCACATCGTGGGTAGTTCATGGATGCCATCGATGTCCACTGCTTATTCACTGGATCATAGCGTTCAGTGCAGTCAAAAATAAGGGAGTCTTTCTCACCTACAACAATGACAAAAAGACACATCATCATTTCATAAAACCATCATGTAAAAGTTTGGGATGCTTATCACGTTTTACTTCCTAACTTCATTCTTAAGTTTGAAAATCTCTGTTAAAGTGGTGCTTAGCAGGTAACCTGATGAGGTGCAAATAAATCTTTCTCAAGTGTGACTTTCCTTTCTTTCACATAATAAATGCTCAGATAACTGTCTTAAGATTTCCAGAATTTCTCACAGGTGCCTGACCACCTTTCTACTTATAGGGTCCCTAAACTTTATTACCCTATTTCCACTTCTACTGCCTAAGTTTCTGTGCTAATAGTCTCTGGGCAATTTCAAAGGCAATTTGTTCAACAGCCAGTTTCTGAAGTCATTGATATTACCAATATGTTCATTTATTCTAAGCTCTTCTTCACTTCTTCATCCTTCTCTAAGGTTAAAGCTACATCCTTATTCTGTAAAGTATTTTCCTTTCTTAGACTCTCCAAATCCTTTCTACTATTTTCTCTCTCTCTCTCTCTCTCTCTCCAAAACTCCATGTTCTATTTACTATTATCTGCTTGTGTTCAAATAGTCTCACTGCTCAATTAAATGATCCCAATTGATATCAAACGTCCATAAGAGATTCTTTAACTCTCCACCTACTCAGTTTTTAAATTTCTCTTTTTAACCAATATGTAGGAAATCTCCAGTGTCTGTCTCCTTCCTTAAAATCTGGGGAAGTCACCTCAAACACCAAGGCAGCATGATGTGATACAGTAATCAGGTTAAGTATAGAATAATGCTACTTTATATGAGTGTTCTAGTGATACTGTAATATCTATCCAACCCATCCCAAATGAAGTGTCTATGGGGAAACAATGTAAAGTCTTTTGCATTCCCTACTCACTTAGAAATATCCTACAGGCTAAAGAAATCTGAAGCATATCTTAAGAAACTTCTACTTCTTCTTTGCATATTCTTTTTTAAAAGGCACTATGGGGGAAGACAATGTTTTAGCATCTTCCCTCTCACACACTACTTTCCAATCCCCTCCTATTATTAAAAGTCCCTACTGAGAATTTATCTCGCTCATATTTTTAATTCCTTTTGTGTTGTTTTTGGGGGAACATGTATACATCCCAGTGTGACCCCCCCCCCCCACATCCAACAGCCTCTTATCACAACGACTCTTCCTTGGTTGTTCTTCTTCACTCCTTCTACGTACCACAAGTGGATTATTGTTTACTTACAGAATTATTATTCCTCTCTTCTTAGCTGCATGATACTGGGCTGAGAAGCTTTGCATAAATCACATTTTTTCCAGGTTTTGATGCTCACATTCATTCATATGCACTGCTTACAGATTCATAGATTTTATAAATATTCCAAGGCCACTAAGTCTTATGATCATTCATGACATCAGTGATTGGTGTCCTCCTAACATTTTGCTTCTGGTGAGAAGAAGAAACAAAGGAGCATTGCACCCCAGCGGAGTGAAGCTGTGGTGAGACCAACACTAACAGCAACCAAGCAGTAGCCATTCATGCAACTCCCGTTTTCATCATTCTTGACAAGCTAATTCTTTGTTTTCAGTATGTACTGCTTGATTTGTTTCAAACTTAAGAACATCTGCCTAAATACTTTATCCTTAAATTTTCAGGGTCAACATATTAGTTTCCCCTCAAGTGTTTGGCCGTGCCCTGTACAAACTCAAACACCTTAAGTGACATTTCTCTTGTAAAAGCACAACTGAAATTTCTCCAATATCTAGTTGCACACAGGACAACTAGTTTGCAGTGACAAGCACTGTCCCCAGAGTTGCAAACTGAATACATCTGACATTGCTTTATATTCTCACTCCAGCTATCTAATCAATAAAAAGGGTCTGTTGCCATGGATATGAACTTTCCCACTATCTCCGTTACCAGTTTGGTGGATATGGGCATCCTGAGGCAATGCAGAAATTGCCTCATGTTTACTGACAATCAGTTAATTCTCAAACAAAAAGAATACGGTATGTGAGAGATGTATTTACACAATGTCACTGGAGGCAAAGCTCTCACATAAAAGTACTCCTAATATCAATAATGTTGCCAGTAGTACACACTCTGTACCCATCACACACAATTCAAAGCAGACATATACACCCACATATGCTGATGCACTTAATGCAACCTTCTTAAACCACAAAGACCTCCTAGATGAAGTACACACAACAAATACCCTCAGCAGCCCCAAATTCACTTTTTCAAAACAACACCCATATCAACACATACAGCCACATCTCATGGAGCCTCTAACACTATGCCCATACAGCAAGCCACTACACAATCCAACATTCTGAACATTCTGGTCATTGGAGACTCCATCATGAGACACACTGATGTCCCTCTCACCACGCTGAGTAAGGAGAAAGTCAAGGTCAGCTGCTTATCAGGGGCTAGGATCCACCACATTACACATGCACTCAGGTGATTGGACCACAAGTGCCAGTATGACTCAGTCATAGTCCATGAGGGAGTAAATGACCTGAGACGTACCTCCCCAGTCTATATGAAGAGAGACATCATGGAGCTCTCGGAATATGCATCTCAGGCTGGAATGAGCCTAGCACTGAGCAGAATTTTATCTTCTCCAAGGGTGATCCCACAAAACGAACAAAAGATGATTGACTTTAATAATTGGCTTAGTTTCTGGTGTCATTCTAAGACAGTGCAATATCTGTCAGCTTGTAAGGAGATGGTCAACAGACCACACTGCTTTGCCAGGGATGGTTCACAGACAGGACCCAGGAAGTTAGAACTGGGGATTCCATCTCTACAAAGATGCCATTCACAAGTGGAGCCCCTCAGGGATCAGTCCTTGGACTACTCCTTTTTGCCATTTACTTCTCTGAAGTCAAGGCTAATGTCAGTGGTCTCTAGATGACTAAATTTGCAGATGATTGCAAATTAGCAGCTGTTACTGAATCTCACACTGACACAAATGTTCTCCAGGAGGGGCTGACACAGACAAACATCTGGTGTCAGAGTCACATACTAAAACTAAATGTCAAGAAATGCATAACAGTATCTTTTGGGAAGTCATTCACCCCTGGTAACTAACATATTGACAACACACCCCGCAGAGTTGACCCAGTAGTTAGGAACTTAGGGACACACATAGATGGTTATCTAGCCCTTGAGCATCATGTGTCTACAGTAGTGAGGAAATCATTCTATGTTACCACTTCTCCTTTTCGTAATGGATTGAGCGGTTTGCTGGTTTTATCATAGCAGAACTTCTGGTTTAAACGCTTCTTCAACAAATTGGTTTTCACTGACCTGTTGTTCTTGACACATACAACCACCAATTGACTACTGATAGGTAATGTGGTTCTGGTTTGTCTCGACAGAAGTCTCTGAGCAGGTGAACCAAGATGTTTATCATGAGGAACATTTCTGAGATTCAAGAGATTTAGGAAAACATCACTATTACCTCATTTTGATTTCTCTAGTAACTGTTTTGCACTTTGAACTGCATGTTCTGCCAAACCATTTGACTGTGGGTACTCATGCCTACTTGTGACATGAGTAAAGTCCCCATTCTTCAGCAAATCATTTGAACTGTGTGCTTGTAAACTGTGTGCCATTGTCAGAAATAACTTTGTGTTGACTACCATGTACTGCAAAATCATGCTTCATCTTAGTAATGACAGTACTGGATGCTAGGTTAGGAAATAGGTCATTCTTGAACCAATTGGAGTAAGAGTCTACTAACACCAAATAATGTTAACCATTCCATTCAAAGAGTATGTGGCTATTGTCAATCAAGGTAGTTCCGGAATCTGGTTTATCTGAAGTGGTTCCTTCTTTAGACATGGTTTAGTACTATTACACACGGAACAAGATGAAAGTGCTCTCTCAATATCTAATGACAAAGAAGGCCAAAATACTAGCTCTCTCACCTTTCTTTTAGTAGAATTGGTTCCTGGGTGACCACAATGCAAGATAGTAATTTATTCTGGTTCCAAGGATTTTGGAACCATTACTTTCGGAGCTTTCATAATGATACCTTTCTCATACAAAATCTCATCTCTGTATGGAAAATAAGGTTGCACTTCTGGAGGTAAACTATATTGCTTTGACGGTCATCCTTGACTGATAAAGTGGCTGAGGCTTTGTAAAACTGGATCTGTGGCTGTGTGATCTCTCAGCTCATCAAGACATGTGGAAGAAAAATTTCTCACTTCCATGACTTCAAAATCAAGATTCTCATTCTCATGCTGTTCTGTGGTGTTTCTGGGCAATCTGCTAATGTATCAGCAAGATAAAGAAGTTTGCCTTTCTTGTAGATAAGACTGAAATTATACCTCTGCAGTCTCAGCATCATACATTGCAGTCTGGCTGGAGCTGAATGCATAGGTTTTCTCAAGACAGTGACTAGAGGTTGGTGGTCTGTTTTGATCTGGATAGATCTACCATAAACATAATCATGGAACTTCGAACATGCAAACACAAGTGCCAAAAGCTCTTTCTCAATCTGTGCATACTGCATTTCAGTTTGGGTAAGAGTTCTTGATGCATAGGCAACAGATTGATCCTCTTGTAGAATGATTGCACCAAGATCAAATTTCAAAGCATCATAGGAAAGTGTAACTGGTTTGTAAACATCATAGTACCTGAGAGTTGGTAGACTAGAAATTACCTGTTTCAGGACATCAGATGCTCTTTGGTGTTGCTCTAACTAAGACCAGGATACATCTTTACGTGTCAGCTCTTTAAGTGGTGCTGAAAGTTGGCTCAAGTCTGGAACGAACTTGCCTAGATAGTTGGCCATGCCAAGAAAACATTGCAGGTTTTAACACTGTCTGGATCTGGCATCTCGAGAATGGCTGTTTGCTTAGAAGGGTCTGGTCATAGGCCTGCACTGGTAAATAAATGACCAACATAAGTAATTTTTTGTAGCCTGAATGTGCACTTCTGTGAACTGAGCTTAAGATTTACTTGGCGGGCCCTTTCTAGAACTTTTCTGAAGTTTCTGTCATGTTCAACTTCACCATTACCTCCTACTAGTATGTCGTCTACTATAATAACACAAGGATACCCAGAAAACTGTTGCTCTATTGCACGCTGAAAAACTTCACTTGCAGAATTCATCCCAAATGGCATTCTCAAAAATCTGTACCTGCCAAACAGAGTACTGAAAGTAGTGGGCAATGAGGATGTTTTGTCAAGCTGAATTTGCCAAAATGAACTCTTTACATCTAACACAGAAAAAACAGTGGCATTTGGCATCAAGGCTGCGACCTCTTTGACTGTGTGCATTGGATGATGAGGTCTATTTAGTGCTTTGTTAAAATCTCATGGATCGATACATATTCTGATGTCATCTGGGCTTTTCTTATGAGCTAAGATATCCACTCAGTTGGAGTTGCAACTGGACAAATCACATCTTGTCGCACTATTTTATCTACTTCAGCTTTGACTCTGTCCTGCATGACTATTGGAACTTTACGTGCTGGCGTGATAATTGGACTGACCTCTGGGTTTAACTTCATGGAGTACACAACTGGAAGTTTGCCTAGTTTGTCTTCAAAAAGATCATCATAGGTGGAAAAACATGTTGGGTGAAATTAAGAATAGTGGTCTTTTAAGCTGACTTGGTGGACTTCCTTATTAAATGAAAGCAGTTCCATTTTCAAACTGTCTCTGAGCCCTAATAATGACTGGATGTGCCTCTTGACCACATAGAATAACAAGTCGTAGCATCTCCCAACAGAATAACATGAAAGCACTACGGAGCCTTCAGTCTGAAATTCTTCACCTCCATAAGCAATAAGCTTCGCACACCTTGCCAAATCAAGCCTTTCACCATGACACACTCTATCAAATGTTTCTGCTGACATGACAATGCACTTGGAATGTGTATCAACTTTGAGCTCTGTGGGTTTGCCATTTATCCAAACAGTACAAAATACTTCATTCTTTGCCCTTAAATCTACTGCATTAAATGTTTCATGAAGCACTGACACACCAACATAAAGAGTAGGGTTGCAGCTTTCTAATTGATCAACTCATTTCTTAAAATGTTCCCTTCTAATAAAAGAATGTGGGCCTTTTGATTTACAAAATCTTTTAAAAGTATCCCATTTACTGCATTTGTGGCACTGATGACCAAAAGCTAAACATTTCTCCCTTTTAGATTCATGACTTCCACCACAATTATAACAGTTGGCAATGAAACTGGGCTGGGGCCCATGCTTTGAGTTTGCTGACTCACTCTTATGCTTCACTGAGACTGTGCGAACTCTGGAATTTGCTAGAAAGTGCATCTGTGATAGACAGGTTCCAGTAAAGGATTACAGCCACGATTGCCTATTCTGTTTTATTAAAGATCATCTGGAATCTGTCTAGCACAGATGCACTAAATGTATCTGTAATTTTTCTATGTGGAGCTTTTCTCCCTGGGCCTCTGCTGAAAAAGGGCCTTTTCAGCTCAGTTAGACACCCCCAGTTAACAAATGTAAAATAAAAATAAAAATAAATAAAATAAATAAGTTCTGGGGTTTATCAGTGAGTACTGCAGGCCTACAGTAGCTGCCATGTGCTTGGGCCTGTTTCTTTTAACCACGTGCTGCATACTATCAACATGAGCTTTATCACTGTGTCTTCTAGAGCTATTTTCACTTGTAAGCATAGTTGTATGCTTTTATATGAGCTCATATATCTGACAAATCTCAATGGCCTTATTCAAAGTTAAATCACTGTCACAAAGCAAATGATTTCTCACAGCATCATCTTTAATACCACACACAAGTCTGTCTTTTATCAACTCATCAATTAAATAACCAAATCTGCACATTTTAGTCTTATTTCTCAGGTCAGTTATATATACTGCAAAAGTTTCACGAGCCTTTTGATCCCTTGTGTATAATAAGTTCCTTTCCATAGTAACATTTGTCTAGAGGTTACACATTTCTCTAAATTTATGTTTTAAGCACTCACGAGTCCTCTCTTGACTCAGCCAGTACAACAATATGACAGTTTTCCCCCTCTCCTGTATAGATAGCAAGTGCTTGCTTTCTATGGCTTCTGACCCAGTTAGATTAAGCAGAATAAATGCCTTTGTATGGTCAGCTTTATGAAAATGTCATACTCTTGCTCAAATACTCTCCACTTCTCAGCAATATTACTGTCAAACACAAGTGCACTGGGTTTTCAAAATCCATCTGCCACACCCATAAAGTATGTACAAATACACTGAAAACATGGCCAATGTAATTATGTACGAACAAACTGGTCTGTTAGCTTGTAATAACATTCAAATGCACAATAAACTCAAAATACTGTACTTTGTGAAATATGCTCTGAAATGGCTGCATTCTATGAAATAACTTTACTGTAATATGGCACAAACATGCAAACACTTTATACACCTGATAAATCAGTGACTAATACGAAAAATATTAATTCACTAAGCATGTACTGAAAAATGCGTTCATTTCCCTTTATTTTATTAATTTTATGCAATTCAAACTTTATTTCAAACACTTTTCTGTAGTAATTTGAATATTTTTATCAATATCATACATATATTTTTATGTGAATATCATTTACAATATTCTGTATACCTCGTTTCATATTTTGAAAATAAGAAATAGTGCTGAACAAGTTTTAATATCTGAAATTCATTTCTGACCTGTTTTGCGAAGTATACATACAATAGGGACGATTCACTCTTGTATATTCCATCAGTTCCAAGCAAGTGCCTTAAGTCAGTTTAGCCATACCGTCTCTAACACCATGTTAGAAAAATATATAATAGTAATATGCATGCTTAGTGCATTCAAGGTTTAAAAGGGTTAATACATTTATTCTGTTCACACTGCATGAATCTGCACAGCTATTAGAAACTTAACAAGAGACATTTCATTTCTGTTAATGTCATGAATAAGACATTTCATTTCTGCTAATAACATGAAACTTAACAAAGAGATATTCATTTCTGCTTATGCCATGAGAAAGTATGCAGCTGCTAGAAGCTTTGATAAAGAAAACAATAGATGCTTGAAAGTATAAACCATAGTCAGCATTACTTGTACCAAAGCTAGAAATGTACCTTGAATCTAGACAAAATGTAACACATGTATTAGAACTGCACAATTGAAGGATTGAAAAGTTAAGGTGGGCTAAAATAAGCCCAAGGCCAGGTTGTTTTTCTCAAAATGTTTTGCAAGCTAGCAAATAATCTAACCTAGTCAGCAATAAGTCTAGTAACATTTTCTGTAGAACATACAGAAAGCTGTGTCTAACTACGTCAGCAATAGAATAGTAATAGGGGGCCTGAGAAGGAAAGTACCCTTAAGAAAAGTTTTGCACAATTTGGCTGACATAAGAGGATTAGACTCTTGACCAATGTGATAGTGAGAAATAGCCGCCAGTTGAACTTTGACTGTGGAACTGCTGGCACCATCATTAAAGAGAGAGGTTAGAAAATCAAGCACTACAGGGAGAGGAACCGTGAAGGGATCTAGGCCTTGCCGTTCCGCCCACACAGAGAAACGTTTCCATTTGCTTCGGTAAACCTTTCTAGTGGATGGTTTATGAGCCGCCACTAAAATAGCCTTTACCGGAGAAGAAATACCGGGAGTCCTTATCAAGAGTGGAACTGGAGCAGCCAAGCGGTCAGCTTCAGGTTGTCCAGGTTCGGAGGAGGAATGCAGGAAGGATGGGATATCAGATCCGAATGGGATCTAGAATCCAAGGAGGATTCACCGAGTGAGACCTTAGGAAGGGGAACCAGATCTGTCGAGGCCAGAATGGAGCAATGAGAATCATTCTGCAACCCACCCGAGAGGCTTTCTGAAGAACTTGCAGCATCAGAGGCAAGGGTGGATAGGCATACAGAAGACCGGGTGGCCAAGCATGCACCAGAGCGTCTCTTGGGGTACCTCTGGGAGGAGGTATTAGAGCGAAAAAACTGTCGCACTTGTTTTTTGAGGTAGAGGCAAAAAGACCACATGAAGGTGTTTCCCACCGTGCGAATATGCGTTCCGCTACTTGACAATTGAGAGACCACTCGTAAGGGGTCAGAATGGTGCGACTGAGCTTGTCCGCTAGGATGTTGGACCGACCGAATGTGCGTTGCTATGAGAAAGCGATTGGTGGAGGTTGCCCATTCCCAGATTCTCATGGCCTCTCGACAAAGAGGGTAAGACCTTGTACCCCCTTGCTTGTTGATGTACCAGACAACAGACATATTGTCCGATTGAATCGCAATTGTTCCCAAGGGAAGAAAGTCCTGAAGTGCTAGCAACGCTAAGAGCACTGCTCTCATCTCTAGAACATTGATATGCAGTAAGGTCTCTGAATCGTTCCACGTGCCTTGGACTGTCCGGCCCAAGTGCCCCCACCCGAGGCGGGAGGCGTCCGTGGTCACCGTGGCGAGAGGGGAGAAGCACAAAATGGGCGACCCTCGTGGAGATCCGGGAGTGGAGCCACCACAAGAGGGACCGCTTGCAAGCCTTGCTGATCGCTATGGGATGATGCATGGGGAGAGCAAGGTATGACCACTGTACTAAGAGCGTCCACTGTAGAATGCATATTGAGCCTGGCAAGAGGAAGAAGTGCTATCGACGAAGCCATGGACCCTAGAGCCCTCAGGACCAACTCCGCTGGAACAGAACATGAATGGAGAATGGCCCGCACCTGGAGCTGCAGATTTAGAACTCTGTCCGCAGTGAGGAAGGCTCGTAAACTCCTTGTGTCTAGTCTGGCCCCTATGAAATCTAAGAGCTGAGTGGGTGCCAGGTTGGACTTGTTTGTATTTATTGTGATGCCCAGAAATGAAGCAAGATGGAGAAAGGAGTCTCGCCGAGAGAAGTAGATGCCTTGTTGGGCGGTAAGGAGCCAGTCGTCCAGGTAGGAAAGACCTGCACCCCTGAAGCCTCAGGTGGGCCGCTACCACTGCTAGTACTTTGGTAAACACCCTGGGGCTGTGGTGAGACCAAAGGGAAGGACCCGAACTGGTAGTGACTGGCTCCCAGCCGAAGCGGAGAAACCTCCTGGAGCGCCTGTCCATTAGGATGTGGTAGCACGTCCTTGAGATCTATCGAGCACATCCAGTGGCCTTCTCCCAGAAGGGGAGAATAGATTGTAGAGTGACCATTGAATTTTTCTTTGGGGACTGCCAGGTTCAAGAGAGAGAGGTCTAGGATTGGTCTTAGTTCCCCGTCTTTTGGCACTAAAAGAACCTGGAGTAGAACCCTGATCCGATCTGGTCTGGGGAACGGGCTGGATGGCTCTTTTCTCTAGCAGATGGCCAATTTCTGCCAAAGCGGCCTCCCTTGACCGGGTGGTACGCCTGGGAGGGACTTCAACTTTGGAAGGTGAAGGAAAGGAATGCGATATCCCTGGATATGATTTGGAGAACCCAGCGGTCCGATGTTATGGACTCCCATGCCGCTAGGTGCCCGAACGCCCCCGACTGCCTCCAGAGTAGAGCAGTCGGGCAACCCTCAGGGTTGCTGCGGGCCGTTCAGAGAAAGGTTCCCTGGACCCGAAGTTTCTGGGAGCCCCTCTGCCTCTAGGGCGGCGTCCTCCTGTCCTCCTCTGCCACGGAAGGACTGGTTGTCCGAGCAGGCTGGGACTGCTGCGACTTCGAACCACATCTTCTTCTGACCCTTTTGGTTCCTAGAATAGGGCCTCTGGGGTGCAGAGAAGCGGATTCCGACGGCAGACAGCGTCTTCCGTCCTTCGCTCTGGGTCAACGTCGCGAACGGTCTTGCCAAACAGAGCAGAACCATCAAAGGCGTTCAAACGACGCCTTGAAGGGCTCAGAAAAGCGCAGTGGCGGAGCCAGGCCTGACGTCTAGTGACCAGTCCTGTCCCGCAGCTCTAGCGGCCCTCCGTAGCATGGGAGAGTAGCCGCATAGAAGTATTTGTGACTGACCTAAGAGTGGCCATTTTGGTGGAGTGCAGAGCTCTGTCCTCCTCCGAAATGGACTCAGGGGGGGATGCAGCGTACTCCTTAATAAGGTCTCGCTGCATCCGAATAACATGTGCCAAATAGTTCAGCGCCCTTACCGAGAAGGTCGCCGAACTGAACATCCGCTTCCCCAAGCGGTCCATCATCCGAGACTCCTTGCTCGGTGGGTGGACTGAGGGACTCTCCTGAGCCAGTTCCTCTTTGTGGCCGCCATCAACATGGCATCTACAGGAGGCCCCTTACTCCAATGGGTCCTGTCAGAAGGGCTAAGGATTCTATCAGGTCTTTGGGAATTGGCTCCACGGTGTCCGGTTCCTTCCACGCCCTGGTGGTAATAAGGTCCACCAGGGGTCGGCAGGGGACACCCAAGAGGTAGACGGGCCCGCTTCAATGCCTCCAAGAACACGGACTCGTCCGAGGAAGACTTGGGGCAGACCACCCCCTAATACGGAGCATTTCCATGATGTCTCCGAAGGAGACATCCTCGGGGTGACCGTGGGGAGCCTTCCCTTCCTCCAAGTCCGTGTCTTCAGTGAGAGACTCAGGGAGTCAATGTGCCTCCTTTTGCCGCGTATGCTTGAGGAGCCTCCTCTGGGGGCTGTCAGAGGAGTCCTCGCAGCAGCAATTTGCTCCATGGGAGCAACTTGGGGCACAGAAACGGGCTGTCCCAGGGGCCGGATGGTGGAAGCCTGGCCCAGTGCAGAGGGAGCGGACGGAGCCGGCAAGTGCCGGGGTCCGGAGACCTCAACAGAGCCCTCTCCACTACATCAAAAGCGAAGGGAGCCGACCTCGACCAAAGGATCCGGCAATCGGCTCCCCTCGGATCCGAAGAGTGGATCGAGCCGGCGCCAAGCACCGGATCCGGCGACAGTGCGCCCGACACAGACGGCGCCGGCGAGCACCGATCCCCGGATCCGGCTCGGATCCAGGCTCGAGATCGGGTCCGACGCACCGAGGGCATGGTCGGATCCGGTACCAAGTACTATCGGCTCCGACCTCCCCGCCCGGCTGCTCGGCTCCAGTTGCTCCGAACCCGGAAGCGGGTCGGAGAAGGAGCAATAGGCTTAAAAGGGTGTTGAGCTCCTCCGGAGGGGAGGCAAGAGCACTCCCATCTGCATCTGGGCCTGGATGAACCTTCTCATCATCCGGTCCAGATCAGCATCGAGCTATGGGTAGATCTCGAGGCTACCGAGGTAGGCCTGGTCTGCCTCCTCGATAGCCTCGACGGAGATCGGGTCTCCTCCTCCTCAGGACCCGGTGAGGAGCACACAGGTGACCGGAGCCGAGAAGGAGGAGACCGCAACAAGGAAGCCGGGGAGAAGCCGCTTGGCTGGCGGGGCGAAACAGAGGTCTCGGCCCGCCGTGGTGCTTCTCCCTCCGGTCCTTTTAGATGCATCCCTCTCCTGTCCTGAAGCGGGAGTTTGAGTCCCAGGAGCAGGAGGGTGCCACAGGGGAACAACTGCAGCCGCAGGAGTCCCGAAGGAGCGGAGGTCGGAGCCGAGTCCGCGGTAAAGACCCGCCAAGACCAGCTTGGACCTCCGCTCCCTCAGTGCCCTGGGGTTGAACCCTGCACAAATGGAACAACCAGATGTGAGGTGTTCAACCCCAAGACACTTAACAATCGAGTGTGGCCATCAGCCGGTGAGAGCTTATGGCCACACTCGGAGCATTTAGAAAATATGGACTTAGGCTGTTCAGCCATAGTCACTAAAATTAACCTAAAGTTACAGAAGTAACTTAAACAATAAAGAAGCACACAGGCCTCACACACACTCACGTACCAGCGAGGGAGGGAATAAAAATTACTACTGAAAATTAAATTAAACTAAAAACAGTCAATAATAATAGGAAACCTACAACTTTCACACAAAAATTGTTAAAGAAGGAAAAAATTCTCTATTTTTAAACAAGAAAATCCACTTAGCTGAGAGCTATGAAATCCACATCTAGTTACCAGCGCGGCAAACAAGATCTGAGGTCATGAGGGTAGAGCAGGGCATTATGGGTGAGGGGAGGAGCTGAGAGCTTGGATCCATAGCTGGAAAACTATGCCGGTTCGGATCCGATATCGGATCCATAACCCACAGGTTGCAGACAAATGAATATCCTACTTCAGATCAAATGTAAAATAAAAATAAAAATAAATAAAATAAATAAGTTCTGGGGTTTATCAGTGAGTACTGCAGGCCTACAGTAGCTGCCATGTGCTTGGGCCTGTTTCTTTTAACCACGTGCTGCATACTATCAACATGAGCTTTATCACTGTGTCTTCTAGAGCTATTTTCACTTGTAAGCATAGTTGTATGCTTTTATATGAGCTCATATATCTGACAAATCTCAATGGCCTTATTCAAAGTTAAATCACTGTCACAAAGCAAATGATTTCTCACAGCATCATCTTTAATACCACACACAAGTCTGTCTTTTATCAACTCATCAATTAAATAACCAAATCTGCACATTTTAGTCTTATTTCTCAGGTCAGTTATATATACTGCAAAAGTTTCACGAGCCTTTTGATCCCTTGTGTATAATAAGTTCCTTTCCATAGTAACATTTGTCTAGAGGTTACACATTTCTCTAAATTTATGTTTTAAGCACTCACGAGTCCTCTCTTGACTCAGCCAGTACAACAATATGACAGTTTTCCCCCTCTCCTGTATAGATAGCAAGTGCATACATAAATGAATGCTCCCTTTCTATGGCTTCTGACCCAGTTAGATTAAGCAGAATAAATGCCTTTGTA
The DNA here is from genome assembly GCF_019279795.1 of Protopterus annectens. NCBI lineage: Eukaryota > Metazoa > Chordata > Ceratodontiformes > Protopteridae > Protopterus > Protopterus annectens. The sequence continues at coordinate 1,178,586,747 of NC_056744.1, read as the reverse complement.
TGGTCAGCTTTATGAAAATGTCATACTCTTGCTCAAATACTCTCCACTTCTCAGCAATATTACTGTCAAACACAAGTGCACTGGGTTTTCAAAATCCATCTGCCACACCCATAAAGTATGTACAAACACACTGAAAACATGGCCAATGTAATTATGTACGAACAAACTGTTCTGTTAGCTTGTAATAACATTCAAATGCACAATAAACTCAAAATACTGTACTTTGTGAAATATGCTCTGAAATGGCTGCATTCTATGAAATAAACTTACTGTAATATGGCACAAACATACAAACACTTTATACACCTGATAAATCAGATATCTTTGACTAATACGAAAAATATTAATTCACTAAGCATGTACTGAAAAATGCGTTCATTTCCCTTTATTTTATTAATTTTATGCAATTCAAACTTTATTTCAAACACTTTTCTGTAGTAATTTGAATATTTTTATCAATATCATACATATATTTTTATGTGAATATCATTTACAATATTCTGTATAACTCGTTTCATATTTTGAAAATAAGAAATAGTGCTGAACAAGTTTTAATATCTGAAATTCATTTCTGACCTGTTTTATAAGTATACATACAATAGGGACGATTCACTCTTGTATATTCCATCAGTTCCAAGCAAGTGCCTTAAGTCAGTTTAGCCATACCGCTCTAACACCATGTTAGAAAAATATATAATAGTAATATGCATGCTTAGTGCATTCAAGGTTTAAAAGGGTTAATACATTTATTCTGTTCACACTGCATGAATCTGCACAGCTATTAGAAACTTAACAAGAGACATTTCATTTCTGTTAATGTCATGAATAAGACATTTCATTTCTGCTAATAACATGAAACTTAACAAAGAGATATTCATTTCTGCTTATGCCATGAGAAAGTATGCAGCTGCTAGAAGCTTTGATAAAGAAAACAATAGATGCTTGAAAGTATAAACCATAGTCAGCATTACTTGTACCAAAGCTAGAAATGTACCTTGAATCTAGACAAAATGTAACACATGTATTAGAACTGCACAATTGAAGGATTGAAAAGTTAAGGTGGGCTAAAATAAGCCCAAGGCCAGGTTGTTTTTCTCAAAATGTTTTGCAAGCTAGCAAATAATCTAACCTAGTCAGCAATAAGTCTAGTAACATTTTCTGTAGAACATACAGAAAGCTGTGTCTAACTACGTCAGCAATAGAATAGTAACATTTTCTGTGTGACATGACGAGAACTGTATAAGAATAACATACTGATCACCAAAGAGCTAGACAAATCCTGTACCTACATGCTTTGTCTCCTTGCTGCAAGTAATAAAGGGTGCCTTGCTTGAACCTAACGTGCATTGGTCTTTGAAGTTTTTTCCTTTTACACATTGGTCCTTCGGACCGGAACCCTCTCTTCACCTCAGATCAGACGGCCAGGTGGTTGAAACCGTACGGGGAAGAAACCAAATCGGTTCTTCTTATACAGGAAGTCCTCCGACTGAATTGTCATTCAAAAGAGGCCAGCCACTTTCTGATCTATGACTGAAGGATGGGTCACCGCGAATCGGTGATCAATCAAATGGGCTCAGGTAAGGTGAATCTACTTTTTTCTGTTTTATGTTTTAGATCAGGGACTAGATGTGTATTGTTTTTGCCAGATTGTATTTTTCTTACAAATCAGGGACAAAAAAGATTACTGTCTTGTCATAGATCAGGAGAAACAGAATAAGTAGGCAGTCATTCTGAAGAGACTATAACAAAATCCGTGGTACCACGTTAAAAATTAAGAGAAGTTACGTAATGATCAAAGGGTAGAACAAAATGGGTAATAATTGCACAAAAAGACCCCAAAACCTGCCATTAACGGAAGACGCAAAATATATGCAGTCGCAGCACGCCGACAATATTAGATATTATTCAAAATGGGTTAATAAATACGAATTTGACGGAAAATTAGAAAAATCCTCACTTATCAAACTTATCAAACAGCTCAAAAATGATTCCAAAGGTCGGGTAAAAAAGCAATGCTGATTAGGAATTCCCCAGGCACACAGGTGGCGGGAGGAAGTAAACCGTAGGGAACAAAAAAACAAAGATTCAAAAGCAATGTTTTTAGATAAGGAGGACAATAACTTAGTAATAGCATCAGCACCTCCGCCTCCCTTACCAGAATATGAAGCAAGTGAACAGGTTAGTCCACCCCCACTATATCCTGTGGTCACTGAAGATAGAGATATTGTGAAACTAAAGCTGACTCAAATTAGAGATCCCATCGGGACCAGGTCCCGAACAAAGGCAGGTAACTCAGAAGAAGGCATCACGTTATGGCAAATAGTTAAGAATTCACGATCTATAAGTGAAGAAGAAGAAATATGCCCACTTATAGAAGTACCCAATCCTCAGGCAGGTCAAGACAATTAGGACCCAACTATTTTAGTATATAGACCTTGGACTCCGGAAGATATCCGGAAAGCCACTGAGGGAATTCCCCATCCAAAGGTTAATTTTAGAAAATTCTCAGAAGATTTACAAGGAATGAGGTTGAGTTATAACTTAAATGGAGAAGAGATAGAAAAAGTAGTTAGACAAAGTGTAGGGCCAGATTGGTACATGATTAGTGGGAAATTGAATCCCCATGACGCTGCACAAAGACCCCTCCCACACAGAATTAGACACCAAAGTAAAAGGTCTTACAGACCGCATCTCTGAAAAATGGAAACCTAGGGCAGACTGGACTCGCATTAATCAATGCATCCAACAAGAAGGTGAAACAATTGACCAGTACTATGCCAGATTGTTAGAATGTTTTAATAACCACTGTGGAATGCAGGTTCCTGAAGATCAAACACAAGATTCCCCATATGAACAGCAGTTAAAGAATGCATTTTTAAAGGGCAGTAGTGCACCTATAAGCTGTTTTATTACAAAACACATGGTAGACCATCGTACAAACAGGTTACAATCATTACTTGAATAAGCTAGGCATGCCGAAAGGCATTTTAATAGCAAAAAGAAAAAGAAAGCTCAAGTATTTTTTGTAGAAGATGGAGCAGAAGTTTATGTAGTACAGTCCGGGAAAAATGGCAAGAAAAACGCGCAGGGAAACAAACAATCTGATCAGCGATCAGAGGACTTTGAAGGGCGAAAGAAAAGGGGAGAATGTTTTAAATGCGGTAAAAAGGGACATTTGGCAAGGGATTGCAAGAAAAACAAGAAGGCAACAATGGAAGACAAAGAGGGTGACGACTGACTATAATGGTAGTCAGGAATCACTAGAAGGGGCTAGCGAAGAAAGGACAAATGAGAATGTGATAGAGGGAGTAGAGAAAGTGCAGGAAGTTAGTGACAATGAAGAAAATGAAATATTAGACCTAGCTTTATTGAGCTTGGAGCTCTATTTAGCTGACACGAAACCAGAAGTTACACTTTTGGTAGAAGGGAGGGAAGTCAAATTCTTGTGTGACTCAGGGGTATCACGAACCCTGATACATCCCTCCAAACTGCCAGAATACACAGAGTCACCTTATTACATACTGGTCAAAGCAGCTAATGGGCAGCTGTATCGGGAGCCTCTCTCCCGTAACATTGCAATAACTGATCCAGTTTCAGGATTGACACAGAGAAGCAAAATTGTAGTTTCTGCAAAATGCCCAGTAAACCTCTTGGGCAGAGATCTTATGCAGCTGTTTGGTATAGCAGTAGTCCCAAACATGCAGGGTACAGAAGCACAGCGACAAATAAGAAGTTATGTACTCACCATAACGTTCCATCTGAGTAGGTATCTTCACTTGTCTGCAACCTTTGGGATACGGAACCGATCTCGGATCCGAGCCGGCAACTTCTATCATAGCATAGATCCGAGCTCCTAGCTCCTCCCCTTACCCATAATCCCCTGCCTCCCCTGACTGACCTCAGATCAAGTTTGCCCCATAACACAGCTGATAAAAGTGTCCCAAAGGGAACATATGCTAATAACCACGAGAACGATCATTTTGGTCAGGGGGAAGGAGGGGGGGGGGTGGTTGCAGACAAATGAAGATACCTACTCAGATGGAACGTTATGGTGAGTACATAACTTCTTAATCTGAAGTAGGGACTTCATTTGTCAGCAACCTTTGGGACAGAGTCCCCAGCTACCTAAATCTTGGGTGGCCTTCATGGAAGGATATTCCGGAGCACCGCAGAGCCAAAGGACGCCCTACCTCGGGAGACAACATCTATTTTATAGTGGCTGATAAAGGTGTGAGATGAAGCTCAAGTGGCTGCGGAACAAATGTCATCCAGTGGAACCCTAGCTTGAAAGGCTGCAGATGTGGCAACGGCCCTCGTAGAATGAGCACGGACTCCTTGAGGTGCAGGCCTTCCCGAGCTCTGATATGCTAAAAGAATACAACTCGAGATCCATCGAGAGAGAGAAACTTTAGAAACTGGCTTTCTGAAATTACTTTTTGCAAAGGAGATAAACAACTGATCGGATTGCCTATGATCAGCAGTTCTATGAATATAAAAACGTAGCTGTCTGTGTACGTCTAAGGAATGCAGCTTGTACTCTCCTTTGTTTTGAAAGTTGGGGAAAAACACTGGAAGATTGATAGATTGACTGATGTTCCCTTCTGAAGATACCTTAGGTAGAAAGGACGGATTGATCCTGAGGTAAACCCTATCCGGGTGAAAGACCAAATATGGTGGTTTGACACAAAGACCTTGCAATTCCGACACTCTTTTGGCTGAAGTTATGGCCACCAAAAAGGCTGTCTTCCAAGAGAGAAATTTGAGATCAACCGTGGCCGCCGGTTCGAAGGGGGGACCAGTCAAGGCCTGTAAGACTAAGGATAAATCCCATGGAGGTACCACCTCTTTGACTGGAGGCCTAAGGAGGAAGGTACCCTTGAGGAAGGTCTTACACAGTTTGGAAGTGATAAGAGGGCCAGACTCTTGCCCCACGTGATAGTATGAGATTGCTGCAAGTTGTACCTTGACTGTGGAAGAACTAGCCCCCTGGTGAAAGAGAGAGGTTAGAAAATCTAGAACCGACGCTATCGGGGCTGTAAAAGTGTCTAAACGACGGTGTTCTGCCCAAATGGTGAAGCGTTTCCACTTACTGCGATAAACCTTCCTGGTGGAAGGCTTGTGAGCTGCTACAAGAATGGCTTTGACAGGTGATGAGATCCCGGGAGTCCTTATGAGGAGTGGAACTGGAGCAACCAAGCCGTCAGCTTGAGGTTGACCAGGTTCGGAGTTGGAAGATCGAGAGGGTGAGAAATAAGATCCGGGAGGGGATCCAGAATCCATGGTGGATACACTAGGTGGGACCATAGGTAAGGGAACCACATTTGACGAGGCCAGAATGGGGCAATGAGGATCATCTTACTCCCCAACTGCCTGGCTTTCTGCAATAATTTCAACATCAGGGGAAGAGGAGGGTAAGCATAAAGCAGACCGGGAGGCCAAGCATGAACTAGAGAGTCTCTTGGGGACTCCCCTGGAGGGGGGATCAGAGCGAAGTAATCGTTGCATTTGGTGTTTGAAGGAGAGGCAAAAAGATCACAACAAGGTTGCCCCCATCGGGCAAATACTTGCTCTGCAACTCGAGGGTTGAGAGACCATTCGTAAGGAGTCAGGATAGTACGACTGAGCCTGTCCACTAGAATGTTGGACCGTCCCGGAATGTGCATTGCTATGAGAAAGCGGTTGGTGGAAATCGCCCATTCCCACACTCTCATGGCCTCGCGGCAAAGGGGGTAAGACCTGGTTCCCCCCTGTTTGTTGATGTACCAGACGACTGACATGTTGTCTGTCTGTACTGCAATCATCCCTACCGGAAGAGAGTTGTGTAGTGCCTGCAACGTCAAAAGCACCGCCCTCATCTCTAGGACATTGATATGCAAAGAGGTCTCTACGTCGTTCCACATGCCTTGGACTGTCCTGCCTGAAAAATGCCCCCCCCACCCCAGGCGAGAAGCGTCCGTGGTCACTGTGTCGACTGGCGGTGGTAGTGAGAAGGGATGTCCCGTGTGGAGATTGGGAGACTGGAGCCACCACATGAGCGACCTTCTGCAGACCTTGCTTAAGGAAATGGGATGAGACAGGGGGTTGCGAGACAGGGACCATTGTACCTGGAGGGTCCACTGCAGGACCCTCATGTTCAACCGGGCCAATGGCAGCAGAGGGATTGCAGCCGCCATAGATCCTAAGGCCCTCAGGACCAATTCCACCGAAGGAGTTTGCAGATGAAGGATGGCCTGCACGTGCAACATCAGGTTCCGAAGCCGTTCTGGAGTCAAGAACGCAAGCATCTGTCTGGAATCCAGTCTCGCCCCTATAAAATCCAACAGTGTAGGGATCAGAGAGGATTTGGTCATGTTGATGGTTAATCCTAATAGTGGTGCCAGACTGAGGAAATAATCCCTGCATGAACAAAGTAGATGCCTTGTTGGGGCCGTAAGGAGCCAGTCCAGGTATGGAAAGACCTGAATTCCCTGGAGTCTCAGGTGGGCCACTATTATCGCTAGGACTTTGGTGAACACCCTGGGGGCTGAGGTGAGGCCGAAGGGGAGGGCTCTGAATTGAAAGTGACTGGCTCCCAGCCGGAAGCGGAGAAACCTCCTGGAACGCCTGTCCACTAGAATGTGATAGTACGCATCCTTGAGGTCTATGGAGCACATCCAGTCATCCTCCCACAATAAGGGGAGGACGGATTGCAACGTGACCATTCGGAACTTTTCTTTGGGTACCGCCAGGTTTAGGAGAGAGAGGTCGAGGATGGACCTCAAGTCCCCCGTCTTTTTTGGCACCAGAAAGAACCTGGAGTAAAACCCTGATCCGATTTGATCTGGGGGGATGGGCTGGATGGCTCTTTTTTGCAGAAGCTGCTGAATTTCTGCAGCAGCCGCCTCCCTCTGACTGGGTGGTACGTCGGGGAGGCCTCTGATTCTGGGGGTTATGATAAAGGGAATTTGGTAACCTCTGGATATGTCTGAAGCACCCAGCGATCCGTTGTTATGGACTCCCACATTGCTAGGTGCCTCGAAAAACGCCCCCCGACTGCCTCCAGAGTGGAGCAGCCGGGTAACCCCTCAGGTGTTCTGCGTGGGCCTCTCAGAGAACAGTTCTCTGGACCCAAAATTCCTGGGACCCCCTCTGCCTCTGGGGCATCGTCCTCCCTGTCCTCTGCCATGAGAGGACTGGTTGTCCTGAGCAGACTGGGATTGATGCGATTTTCGGAACCACATCTTCTTCTGACCCTTTTGGTTCTTGGAAAAAGACCTCTGGGGCGCAGAGAAGCGGACTCCGACGGCAGACAAGGTCTTCCCGTCTTTCTCGCTCTGGACAAGAGTGTCGTGAACAGTTTTGCCGAACAGTGCAGAACCGTCAAAAGGAGCATTCGCGAATGACGCCTTAAAGGGTTCCGAGAAGTCACAGTGACGGAGCCAGGCCTGTCTCCTCATGACAAGCCCGACTCCGCCTACTCTAGCGGCTCCCTCCGTAGCATGAGACAACAGCCGCATAGAGGTGTTAGAAATAGAGCGGAGGGTGGCCATTCGGGAGGAGTACAGATCCTTGTCTCACCTCCGACATGGACCCTGGGGGGAAGCAGCGTATTCCTTAATTAGATCCCGCTGCATCCGAATAACGTGTGCCATGTAGTTCAAGGCCCTCATAGAGAAGGTTGCTGAACTGAAGGCCCGCTTCCCAAGACGGTCCATCGTGCGAGACTCCTTGTTCGGAGGATGAATCGTGGGGCTCTCCTGAGCCAACTTTTTCTTGGTGGCTGCAGCCACCAACATGGCATCCACAGGGGGACCTCTGCTCCAGTGTGATCTCTCTGCAGGAGGGCTCAAAATTTTGTCAGGGTGCTTGGGGATTGGCTCTACAGTGTCCGGTTCCTTCCAAGCCCTAGTGGATATGAGATCCACCAAGGGGTCAGATGGAGGGGACACCCAAGAGGTAGATGGTCCTGCCTCAAGGAATACGGACTCATCAGAGGAAGCCTTGAGGGCAGACCACCCACCCCTGATTTTGAGCATTTCCATGATGTCTCCGAAGGAGACATCCTCGGGGGGTGACCTAGGGGAGCCTTCCCCTTCATCTAAGTCCGTATCTTCGGTGAGACTCTCAGGGGAGTCTATGTGCCTCCTCTTGCACTTTGCCTTGTGAGGAATCTCCTCGGGGGGGCTGTCCGAGGAGTCCTCACGGACTGTATCTTGTTCCACTGGAACTCCTAGAGGCGCTGAGGCAGGCTGCCCCGAGGGCCGGATGAGGGGAGCCAGGACCAGATGAGAAGGAGTGCGGGAGGGAGCCGAAGCCAGGACCGGAGACCTGGAAGTACTCGACAGTGCCCTCTCCACCGCAGCGAAAGCTGAGGGGGAGCTGCTCTCTGACAGATCCGAGATCCGACTCCCAATCGGATCCGAAGCGGGGATTGGACCCGGCGCCAAGAACGTCGGATCCGAGGGACCAGTGTGCTCCGACCGGGATGGAGCCAAAAGCACACCGAATCCCTTGGATCCGAAGCTCGGCCCACGGCTCCGAGAGGTTGGATCCGACAAACTCGAGGGAGCCGTCGGAGCCGACATGCCCAGCACGGTCGGCTCCGACCCACCCCCGGATCCAACGTGGCTCGGCTCCGAGCGCTCCGACCCCGGAATGCAGGTCGGAGAAGGAGCAATAGGGGCGAAAAAAGGGGTCGAGCTCCCCCCCGGGGGGGGGGGGAGGCAAGAGCACTCCCATCTGCATCTGGGCCTGGATGAATCTCCTCATCATCCGGTCCATGTCCGCATCTGACATGCTAAAGGTGGACCTCGAAGAGGCCACCGAGGCAGACCTGGAGTGCCGCCTCGATGACCTCGACGGGGACCGGGTCACCTCCTCCTCGGGTCCCGGGGAGAAACAAGGGGATCGGATCTGAGGAGGAGGAGACCGAAAAGACCTGGACGGAGAAGCCCTCTTGGCGGGCTGGGCCGATGAAGAGTCCCCGGACCGCCGCTTAAGGTGTTTCTCCCTCCGCTTCTCTTTCCTGGACTCCCTATCCTCCGAAGCCGAAGCGGGAGGTTGAGTCCCGGTCAGAGGAAGGGAGGCAGGAGTGACCGCTACCGGGGGGTAGCGGTCACCGACCGGAGGCGAAGCAGAGTCTGGGGGTAAAAGGCCCGCCAGAACCAGCTTCGACCTCCGATCCTTAAGTGCCCTGGGGTTGAACGCCGCACAAATCGCGCAACCCGAAGAGAGATGTTCAACCCCAAGGCACCTAACGCACCGAGTGTGGCCATCAGCCGGTGAAAGCTTGTGACCACACTCGGTGCATTTCGAAAAAATGGCTTTAGGGACCTCCGACATTACTAAAGTAAAGCACACTCACTAGGCCCCTACACTCAAGTCACACACACACACGCTACGACCAGCGGGGGAGGGAGGAATATTTTAAATTAAAATTTAAGCTGAGAAGCTAAAAATAATAATAAGTTAGCGTTAAGGGTAAACCTACCACGCACACACAATCACTCAATGAGAAAAGAAGAAAGAAAACTTTTTTCTCACAAAAAACGCCAAGAGCTCTGGAATCTAGCTGTTGCTTGAAGAGCGGCAAACTAGATCTGGGGTCAGTCAGGGTAGGCAGGGGATTATGGGTAAGGGGAGGAGCTAGGAGCTCGGATCTATGCTATGATAGAAGTTACCGGCTCGGATCCGAGATCGGATCCGTATCCCAAAGGTTGCTGACAAATGAAGTCCCTACTTCAGATCTAACACTTTTGTAGTGCAATCGGAGGGTGAAATGTTTTATTGGTACAGCCAGGCCTTGGTTACGACTGGTCCAGGGACTGTGACCAAAGAGTTAATGAATGTAGCCATCAGTAAGTTCCCCTCCCTTGACATTGATAAACAACACCTGTTGCACTGTACCCTGTATTATTGTAACACACCAGGACCTGATAAGGAATATGAGCAAGAATTATTTAAGAATCATGCAAACAGATTGATATTGCGTAACCTGTACTGGGACACAGAAGGGAACAGTGTAGCCAGCTGTTCATTGCCCCAGGAGTTCTTTGCACTTTATAAATCTAATCGATTACCACATGTTAGCTTAACCAAAAACAGAAATATAGAATGGGCAGACCTAGGAGAAAAAGTCACGAGATGGGAGAAACAGACAGAACTAGAACTGTCAGAACAGGGAATACAAATACAAAAGTAGAACTGTATAACTCAGACCAACCCAGCTGTGCACTTGCAGTCTAGCGAGGACAGCTGATTGACACTCCTGTTAAAGGAGGAAGAAAATGCCTTAGGAAATATACCACAGACTCTCTGGTCAACAAGGAAATCAGATGTAGGACTCATTCGTACAGCGGGACCAGTTACCATCACGCCAAAGTCAGCATTCAGACCACAAAAAAGACAGTATCCCTTAAGAAAAGATGCAGAGGCAGGGATAAAGCCTATTATAGCAGCCTTACTTAAAGGAGGGATACTAGTAGAATCTCCCGATTCACCATGTAACACACCCTTATTTCCAGTTAAAAAGGCCAATGGAGAATGGCATATGGTCCAAGATTTACAAGCCATAAATGATGCGGTAATACCAGGGCACCCACGGTGCCAGACCCACACACCCTGTTGAATGATTTGAAACCTCAACAAAAGTATTTTTCTGTGGTAGACATCAGCAATGCGTTCTTTTCGATGCTGATACACCCTGATAGCCAGTATTGGTTTGCATTTACATTTCAAGGGAAAAGGTATACATATACGTGACTACCACAGGGATATTGTGAAAGTCCATAGATATTCTCACAAGAAATGGCAAGCAACTTGGCGGGATTCACCCCACCAAGAGGCAGTCAGATTTTACTTTATGTTGATGACATCTTGCTGGCGGCCCCCACCCAGCAGGATAGTAGAGAAGATACCATAGCACTTCTACGATTTTTAGCTGCTGAAGGACATAAGGTAAATAAAAACAAACTGCAGCTTTGGAAAAAACAGGTGAAATACCTAGGATATGTAATATCCAAGGAAGGTAGAACGTTAGATGAGGACAGAAAAATAGCAATTTTGCAAGCACCAAAACCCACTACCAAGAAGGAAATGATGTCCTTCCTGGGTACAACTAATTTTTGCCGGAACTGGATTCCAAACTATGTCTTGGAATCTGCACCTCTGACTGACCTTATAAATAAGAATCATATGGCAGCACAGGATTTGTTACAATGGACACCAGAGGCAGAATCTGCCTTGTGTAAACTAAAGCAGTTAATAGCGTCCTCATTAGTTCTGGGATTGCCAAACTACTATAAACGTTTTTTTCCAAACTGTAGATTGTAAGCAGGGTTACATGACATCAGTGTTAACACAACAGCATGGGGATAAGCAATGCCCCATTGCTTACTATTCATCACAACTAGACCCAGTGACACGGTCCTTACCCCACTGTGTACAAGCAGTAGTTGCAGCTGCAATGGCAGCACAGGCTTCAGCCTCAGTAGTCTTGTTCCACCCTATCACTTTGAGAGTACATCATGCAGTCGCGATTATTTTACTACAAGAAAAGGTGGCATATCTTTCCCCTGCTAGGCATCTTTCCTGTATGACTGTATTGTTGAGCCAACCTCATATGACAACTGAGCGATGCATGACTTTAAACCCTTCTACTCTGCTCCCGACCCCTGCAGACGGCACACCGCACCGCTGCCTGCAGGTAATTGAGCAAAAGACACTAACTAGAAAAGATCTCACGGATGTCCCCTTGGATGATGCCGAAGTGACATACTACGTGGATGGCTCATGCAGAAGGGGTCCTGCAGGACAGAACCTAGTAGGATATGCAGTAGTCTCTGATACTGGGATTATAGAAGCAAAACCTTTACCACACAACTTATCTGCACAGGCAGCAGAATTGATTGCCCTGACACGGGCGTGTACCTTAGCAAAGGGTAAATGTGTAAGCATTTTTACTGATACCCAGTACGCTTTTTCTACTGTACATGTTTTTGCGCAACAGTGGAAAAACCGGGGAATGATAACATCTACTGGCAAACCTATAAATCATGCACAGTTTATTTTAGATCTTTTAGAATCTATTCAGTTATCTCAGAAAGTAGCCATTTGTAAATGCACAGCTCACACCAAGCAACAAGATAGGATTTCAAAAGGTAATGTGAGAGCTGATACAGCTGCAAAACAAGCAGCCACAGAAGTATTTCTTTTAAATGAGGAATTACAACCCTCTGAAACTTTAGATTTAGATATGTTAAAAATAATGCAGACACTCACTACACAAGCTGAAAAACAACGATGGATAAAACGAGGAGCAATCCTCGAAAAGGGGCTGTACATCTCTAGAGAGGGAAAACCGATACTACCCTCTAATTTGTTTCGCTATGCAGCTTTGTTGAGCCATGGGCAGTACCATGTGTCAACAGGGGGGGGTGGTACAGCTGGTGAACCAGGCATTCACAACATACGGATTTACAAACTACTCTAAAAAAATTTGTTTGATGTGTCAGATTTGTAACAAACATCATGAACAGGGGGCGATAAAGCCCAAGCAAGGGAGTTTCCCTACACCACCATATCCATTTCACACTATTTGTATGGATTTCATAGAATTGAACAAATGTGAAAATAAGAAGTATTGTCTTGTCATTGTAGATATGTTTTCCAGATGGGTGGAAACCTTTCCAACCAAAAATCCAGATGCAGCTACGGTGGCAAAAGTACTTGTCAAGGAAATCATTCCTAGGTTTGGTATTCTGGAAAGAATCTACAGTGACAATGGTACACACTTTGTAAATCAAACCATACAGCAGTTGAGTAAGCATTTTGGTATTTCGTTAAAAAATCATTGTGCATACCATCCGCAATCTGCAGGGCTAGTTGAAAGGCATAATGGTATACTAAAAAACAAATTGAGAAAATTAATAGCTGAGACAGGAAAAAATTGGTTATACTGTTTACCCCTGGCACTGTTGAGCATGAGAACTGTCCCTACAGCAAAAGGATTGACTCCTTTTGAAAAATTATTTGGAAGGGCTTATTATACACCCCAGTGGAAACTTCTCATGTCATCAGACCAGGAAGCTGATTTCACACTAGCTAAATATATGAAAAAGTTGTTGAGTTCTAAACATCTGTTGCAGTCAAATTCTGTTTCAGATAGAAAACAAACCGAGACATCAGAAGTGGCAGTGACGCCAAGAGACTGGGTGTGGATCAAAAACATCAAGCAGAAGAATTGGGCATCGCCAAGGTGGGAAGGTCCCTACCAGGTGCTTCTTTCGACACCCACTGCAGTCAATATAGCAGAACGAGCTTCATAGATACACCTGACGCACTGCAAGCTGGTTAAGAACTTTGAGTTGGACAAAAATCTTACCTCTATATCGGGGCCCTCAGCACAAAGTCTGGCTACAAAGGGGCGTCAGATCAATAGGACTGATCCGTCTCAACCCCAGTGAAGAAACCATCGGTGCTGAAGGTCCTATTAGGGCAGAGAGTAAGAGCACATATCCGAAATAAAGATGACGGAATCCAGTAAGATCCAAATACACCTACTTGGAAGAGTCGGAGAAAACAGAAATGCAGAACAACCGTTTCCTCAAAAGTATTGCATAATCATCTTGTTGACTGTACTAGTGACAATAATTTTTTTGTTGTGGCCATTCCTTTTCTCAGCCACACAAATTGAACTGAACAAGTGTGCAGAGTGGCACCCGAACTTTAACACTTACCAGGCAATCAAATATGTGTATGCTGAGACCTTCAATGTTTTGAATTGCTGGATTTGCACAGCTTTACCAACAGCATATGGGGGGTTACTGTTAACTTCAGTTCCCCTAGGAGCCAACAAGACCTGGGAAAACTTAATTTATGATACATCAGATGTCACATCACAAGATAAAGTAGCATTGCACTTGTCTGTTCGACAGAAGGGAACTGTGTGTTTTTACAAGAATGATACAGTTCAGGTGGGTTGGAGCAATTGCAATGTGACTGTTCCCTATAGATGCTACACTAAACCTGATAACATCGGATCCTATTGCAACACGAGCTATGATTCATTTTTGTTGAACTGATGCATAGGACAATTGGTGAAGTAAAACATAATGCTGACCTCTATAGACAACTGTCTATAATTGACAAAAAAATGTTTCATGCAGAGCCAGGGCATAGTAAAGTTACTACTAAAGTAGAAGATTGTTACTTTGTATGCGGTAGAAGAGCATATAAATGGTTACCTGAGAATTGGTCCGGCAGTTGTTTTTTGGGGTACCTGGTTCCGGCCATACGACACACAGCAGTTTTACCTCAAGGGAAAATTCAAAATGTTCGAGAAATCAAGAAGCCTGTCAATCCAGTGGAGCAAATCAATGCGCGCTAGAAAAAACATCATGCTGTGGGCTTAGGGAAAAATGGACTGTCACACATGGACTTGAGTGATACTGTTATATCGTGGGCAGGTGTACTGCCAGCATATGGAGAAACAAAATCAATCTGGGAACTGAGAAAATTGTCTAAGCTTCTCAAAATAATGAGCAATGCAACCTTTTCTGCCCTAGAACTGGTGACTGATGAACTGACTGCCATGAGAACAGTGGTGCTTCAAAATCACATGGCTCTTGACTTCACCCTAGCGGTGAGAGGAGGTACGTGCGCTTTAATCCAGGAGGAGTGCTGTTCATATATTCCTGACCACAAACACAAGATAGACAACCATCTTGAGGTAATTCAGCAGGTGTCAGCCATGAACAAACCAGGACCAAATCCATTGACGGACTTTTTCCAGAAATTGTTTGGGGGTTGGGGCAGCATCCTGATGAACATTCTGATTGCCATCTGTGTAGGAATAATCCTACTGGTGGTGTGTGTGTGTGCTGCTGCATCCCCTGCATAAAAAGACTGATTAAAAACTTTATAGACATTTCAGTTTCAGAAACCTTACACCAAGGCGCTGAACTTGAAGAATTGCTAAAAAACTGAAAATGCTTTCATGAGCTTAAACTGAATGACTCACTTAAGTGCAAATCCTGAGTAGGAAGAGGTTAGGGGAAGAAAAAACTGTTTATGCTTATCTTGAAAGTAGAATAAAAGTATTAAAAGGGGGGAAATGTTAAAAAAATATATAATAGTAATATGCATGCTTAGTGCATTCAAGGTTTAAAAGGGTTAATACATGTATTCTGTTCACACTGCATGAATCTGCACAGCTATTAGAAACTTAACAAGAGACATTTTATTTCTGCTAATGTCATGAAAATAATAAGAGACATTTCATTTCTGCTAATGTCATGAAACTTAAAGAGATATTCATTTCTGCTTATGCCATGAGAAAGTATATAGCTGCTAGAAGCTTTGATAAAGAAAACAATAGATGCTTGAAAGTATAAACCATAGTCAGCATTACTTGTACCAAAGCTAGAAATGTACCTTGAATCAAGCAAAATGTAACACATGTATTAGAACTGCACAATTGAAGGACTGAAAAGTTAAGGTGGGATAAAATAAGCCCAAGGCCAGGTTGTTTTTCTCAAAATGTTTTGCAAGCTAGCAAATAATCTAACCTAGTCAGCAATAAGTCTAGTAACATTTTCTGTAGAACATACAGAAAGCTGTGTTTAACTACGTCAGCAATAGAATAGTAACATTTTCTGTGTGACATGAAGAGAACTGTATAAAAATAACATACTGATCACCAAAGAGCTAGACA